>NC_082685.1:135338634-135583499 GCF_949987515.2 Delphinus delphis | reverse complement strand
CCCAATTTAATATTTCCACCAATCCTAGCGCTGGCCCCTTTACGTAATGACAAGGAGTCCTCGGCTATCTTTGCTATACTTTAATCTATTAGGCACACTGTTGACTGAACAGTCTTTTAAAAAAATCTAACCTAATTGTACCACTCTTCGGCTTCAAATTCTTACTAGACTCTCATAGCATTTAGGCTAAAATACAACATAGCTAAGTAGGCCTGTGAGGTGCCGTCCACCCTGACCCATGTCAGTCTCTCCAGTCTCATCCAGAGCCATTTCGCTTATCTCTGTGCTCTGGTCACACGTTCCTTTTGTCTGTTCCTGAATCACGGCAAGCTTTTTCACACTCAGTGCTTTTTCCCATGCTGTTTACTTCACTATCTTACCTCTATTCATTCTTCAGGTCTCTTCCTAAATATCAATTTTTCTTCTCTCCCACTCCCACCACATCCCATATGAATCAAGTCAGAGACTAAAAATCTCTTAGCAGACCTTCACATTTCCCTTCTTAGCACTTTAAAATTTTTATAATTTATTGCTTTCTGTGAACCTTGTTACTGTGTCATGCCCCTCCCTCACCCCTACTGTACTACAGGAATCATCATGAGAGAAGGTACCATATCTGTTTGCTCACTTTGTATGCGTAGCATCCTGTACCAGGCCTGACACGTAGTAAGCATTCAATAAATACACATCAAATGGATAAAAAGTAGATTACTTGAGACTCAACTCACATGACATCTTAACCCCAAAGACTATTCGGATCCTACTTCTTTATAAAAGACTGTTGTTTCCAGCAGTTTTATTGATCAGAGTGTCCCCTATCTACTTAAAAGGCTGGCATTCTTGTTCTGTTAATATATTTGTGCTAATGATTCTATCAGTAAGCATTTATGAAGTGATCTATTTGCTTTTGGACCCTTACAATCTAGGTTAGGAGTACACCATATTTCATGCACGACTATGATTTACTTTCTTAAAAGACAATTTCAATGACTACCTCTCATTGCTAAAATTTTGCAAGGGTTATCCTTTTCCCAACGCACAGTCTCATCCCTCCAGCATTGAAAACTATTCTTAGGTAGACCATAACCTAAACTAACTTCACACTTTGCCCAGCAAGGTAGTTTTCACTTCACTCAAACTAGACAATTCAATATTCCCCACACATGGCCACCTCTGGGCCTTTGCACATTTTGTTCCTGTCAGCCAAGAATCTTCTCACAATTAGGGCTCTTTTCTGGGGCATTTCTCCAGTGGTGATCATCTCTGCCTGTTGATTTCCTCTACATTCTTCAAGGTCCATTTCCAATGGATCCCAGTGATCTAACTAAACAAATTCAAGTACATGAAGTGGTTCTTGTCCATTGCGGGTTTTTGTCAGATTAGTGGATCCCTGGTGACAAGCTTTGCCCTGTAAAAGTGCTTAATAGTGTATTTATGTCTTATGACATATAAGGGACACAAATACAATACAGCAAAACACTTGAAAAAGAACTTCAAGGAGGACGTTCAAATGAAAATTCAAACATTTCTAAAAAATTATATCCATACATCAACCAATAAAAGAAAATAGTAGAAAATACAACTCTACTTTAGAGCCATTAGAAACAGGTATCAGATGTGCCGTCAATGATAAATGTAAACTGCAAAGAACTAAAGAAGGATTGGTGAGGACAAATCTTTAGCAACTCATACAGTCCTGAAACCATGAATACCCACAACAAAGACACAGGAAATTTCAGCATATACCACTGAGTTTTGGTACGGAAAGTATCACTGAGTGAAAGGGATACCACTGGGATATATTAAAATACAAAGATTGAAAATCATTAGTAAAAGAGATTTACAGTAGGCAAAATTCTGTTTTTCTCCTTGGTTAAATTAACAGCCTCAAGCTCCCTATCTTTACTTGTACCTATCTCTATAACAGTACTCAGTTAATGTACTAACACTTTTCCCAGCTGATCACATAAAGTATTATTCTGCCAGGAGCCCAATTTGTTAGCAGCCCAAGTGGCCACATGAAGCTAACCCAAGGGTTATGGCACTGCTATTTTTCTATGAGAAAATCTCGCAGATATTCCCAGTCTGAGGGTTGCCCTGGCCTGAGAATGTTTGGCAGTACTACCAGTTTAACATACCAGAGTATGTAAAGTTCAGCTCCTGGGAAGCAAAAGTATATAGTATAGCCGAATTGGAAATCTTTCCAACTAATTAAGGAACCATGTGGGAGTTTTGCTTATGGCATTCTCATTTGTAAAGGAAGGAAGAAGGCATTTACTAATAATGAAGAAAACCCATGAAACATTTTGCTGAATGCACATTGATTTTAGAGCCACCTCTTCCCACTAAGAATGCACTCAGTGGGCTTCCCTGGTGGCGCAGTGGTTGAGAGTCTGCCGCGGTCCGGGAAGATCCCACATGCCGTGGAGCGGCTGGGCCCGTGAGCCATGGCCGCTGAGCCTGCGCGTCCGGAGCCTGTGCTCCGCAACGGGAGAGGCCACAACGGTGAGAGGCCCGCGTACCGCAAAAAAAAAAAAAAAAAAAAAAAAGTTTGGACACCTGCAAATATTCTTAATCCTCACTGTCCCCTCTGAGCATCGCAGCACTGAGGCTTCTATGTGTGTGGCTGAAATACACAATTACAAAGACACAGGTCTTCCCATCATGGTGTTATATTCCCTCTGAACATATAGAATGTACACAATAAACAGATTATTATAGCTTGGGATAATCAGGGAAAGTGTCACAGTCTTCCAAAGGGAAGGGCAGAACCTGTGTAAACACTAAAAGGGATTAAAGTATGTAAGGAGGGAGGATGAAAGGTTCTGGAGGCAGGTCAGAATCATTTGGTTTGTTGCGAGAACAATAATTATGTGGCTGGAAGAGAGATTTGGCCGTGAGATCCATAAGAGTTTAAAAGTTGGTTTGGCATCATTCCTCCTCCAACCAAATTCTTTTTGAAGGGCATATTACCATGAAAGTATATATATTATCCATAATCACTTTATTTTAAATGACCTGAAATTTGCTTTCTTGCAAATGAGATTTAAGTAGCTTGAAAATGAGAGCAGGTCTTAGTGTCCAGCCTTTTGTCTCTGGTCATAACCTTGCCTTATACAAATTTGGAAGATTAGACTGATTAAAAATATTTCTGGGGAATATGAAATTTATGTGGCAGTCCTGACTATAGTCCTTCATTTACAAGGAAAGAATAAGTATCTATGGATTATGAATTAAAACCAAGGAAATAATATTTGTCTGAACTGACTTGGTTTAGGATATAGTGTTTTTCATATGATTACATAAAATTGTATAATTCAATATGGCTCATGCAGGATTACATATAACTCACCTGTATGGTTGAGAGACTACTTACATAAACTGTACCTCCTTATTCCAAAGGGATTTTAATGGACATCATATAAACACTTGCAAACATGATAAAATTTTGTCCATTTGGATAAATTTAGAATTTCAATTTCTTATCATTATTAAATGAAGAATCAGTAGTTTTTACAATTTTAGGCAACATAATCAATATTTGAAGCCCAGGGCAGCACTGGCTCACTGCCTTGTGCTCTATCACTAGAAAGCACAGTCTATTTAAACAAATCATTCCTGCACCTGCCTTAGGTTTATATACACTCTGCTTCCTGGATTCAGAAGCTATTCAGTGTATAAAGTTATTTCAATTTGATAATTTCCTCATACAATTAAATATTTGTCATGTTCAAATTTCACACTAAAAATCATTCATGTACATCAGGTACACCAAGGTGAGTTGAAAACTTCTTACTCTAAATTCATAATGTGTTCTGTGTTAAAATTCTTGCTTATTACAGAAGGAAAATTGCACACCTAAAAGCTGCTATTACTATAATTATTTGACAGGAAAGAGAGTGTCAAGTTTAGATATAATAGTAGGCTTCCCAGGGGTGCCCAAGTGTAAGGACTAAGATACAACAGTATAAAGACACAGTGATCTAAAGCAGTTTCATTTCAAGACTAGATGAACTGTGGATATATCTAGAGAAGTTGGTAACTACCCAAGGTCAGTTTAAAAAAAAGGAATGGTCACTGTGAGCAGTATGTCTAGATAGGTGTTTCCCAAAGTGTACATTAATCACTTAAAATACATGGGAGGGGGGCTTCCCTGGTGGCGCAGTGGTTGAGAGTCCGCCTGCCGATGCAGGGATGTTTGTGACCCGGTCTGGGAGGATCCGACATGCCGTGGAGCGGCTAGGCCCGTGAGCCATGGCCGCTGAGCCTGCGCTTCTGGAGCCTGTACTCCGCAACGGGAGAGGCCACAACAGTGAGAGGCCCACGTACCGCAAAAAAAAAAAAAATACGTGGGGGTTTGGCATAGAGGGAAGAGACAAAATGTTCAATGCTCAGGGCACACAAACTTATAGCAAAAAACCTTTTCAATTCATTGTTTCAATCAACATTTCCAAACTCAGTTGACCAGGAAACAATTATATACGTAATTCAACAATAAACCATATATATACATGTGTAGTATATATGTATACATATGTGTATGTTTATGATTTATTTCCATTATCTGTGGAAGAGGCTTTGAGAAGAGCTGAGATTTAAAAAAAGGTCTAAAAAGCTGCTAGACTAGGACTTACTCTTCCTTCCTCATGTTCACTGAACTGCTCATCTGCGATATCAGAATACCTGATAGATATTCTGAGGCTCCTTCTCCTACATGGATTTACAATTGTAAACGATGATCCAAGGATCAAGACTTCTGCAGGTCTACAGAGGTCAGAGAGTAGAGTGAGAATTTTCCTGACGATGGGGAACCGATTTCTTTGAGGAGAATGATAGCTCTTCTCTGAGTCCCTTTCCCAGCCTGCTTTGGGACAGGGGAGGCTATCTTCTAACACTTGACCTGTTGGGGGAGCTTCAAGAAAATCACTTGGGGATTTTTGAAGTAAGTTCACTAGTTGAGAGACGTGAGTCTGGGGTCTGATCACCTCCAAAAACATGTAAATAGCCTGTGGACACTGGGGCCTGACTCCTGCCAAGGAACTGAAGAAGGCTAGACACAGGCTCCTCATTGCTTTGGTGGAGGAGGCAGCAGTGCTGAGAGATGGGCTAAGAGAGGGATGCATGAGGGCTTCTCTGTGGACCAGACCTGAGTGATACAGGAGGGCCAGCATTACATCTTCAGTCCCGTCCAAGAGTGCCCACTGGCAGAGCAAGGAGCCCTCAGCAGAAAGAGGCTGCAGATGACTGCCAAATTCTCAGGGCCTCTTCTAGGGAAGTGCAGGGACTCAGTGGGGCTCACCTAAAATGCCCAAAGGATCTCTCAAAGAAAGTGTCAGTTTTACTTATCTGCCAGACCCACCCAGGGACACTAGTTTAACAGCTCTAGCACGTGCATCCAAATTGCCTCTTCCCTTCCCTTTCCTCCTCACTGCTATCTTCCACCTTGATGAGAAGACATAACAGCAGCTCCTAGTAGGCTTATAATAGAAGAGAGAAGTGAGCCTACAGGGCAAGCCCAGCTTTCTCACTCCTGGCTCTTCCAGCCCCACAAAGTCCTGGGTGGGGATGCGGAAAGATTTAATTTGCCCAGGAAAGATGAACCTCACTAAATAAAAACAGTAACTGGAGATAAAAATAACAAAACAAAACAAAACCACTGTGTTTGGATATTTCAAAGTTGAGCTTGTTCAGTAACCAGTAACAGAAAGTATGCAGACTGCTGGTAATCCAGAGCAGAGCATCAGGGGAGGCACATTTTAAATACTATGCATTTTACACCATAAAGTCTATACCTAAGAGAAGGGGGAAACAGAGCTGTCTGAAATGTAAAAGAATACAAAATATGATAGCTCATGAAATGAGCAGCATACTATGTGCTTCAAGTCCAAGTTTAACCTGCAATGTGACAATATAAAGATCATCACACATTGTTTTGGTCAAGAGAGAAAGTAATAACAATGAGGATGATCGACACTATAACCCTGTCAGATTAGCAGCACTGGTATATTGTGTAGATTAGGATCTCGTAATCAGAGGACCTTATTCTACTGCTCGGGATGATAGAACTACTTAAACTTGGGGGATCCAGATTGAAGAGATGTTCCCTGGGAAGGAAGAATTAAATGACTCTGAGATTCCAAAGTAAAATAGTGGGCTAGGTGACTTGTAGCAGACTAGACTTAAAAATATGTTCACCTGAGACAAAGAATATGGTAAGTGATGGAGAGAAATGAATTCTGGAGCCGGATTAGGTGGTTGAAGACCAACACATTCTGAAAGGCTACTATAATAGCTATTGGTTACAGCTCACTTCTTTTGCATCAAAAATATGTTACTGGATACATAGCAGTGAAAGTAGTATCACTATTAATTTTGCAGACACCCATGGCAGATGGTTCCAATACCTAAAGACAAATACTAACTACAAAAATAATTAATCAGTTCCTCAAAAAGTTAAACCTAGAATTATTATATGACTCAGCAATTCCACTCCTAGGTATACACCTAAAGGAATGAAAATAGGTACTCAAATAAATACTTGTACACGAATGTTAACAGCAGCACTATTCACAGTAGCCAAAGGTAGAAACAACTCAAAATCCATCAACTCATAAATGGATAAACAAAACATTAATTAACTAATTAATGGAACATTAATCAGCCGTAAAAAGGACTGAAGCACTGATACATGATACAAACTGGATGAGCCGCAAAAATATTTTAAAAGGTCACATATTATATGATTGTATTTATATGAAATATATAGAATAGGGAAATCAATAGAAAGAAAGCAGACTAGTAGTTGCCTTGGGGTGGGGGAGGGGAAAATGGGGAGTGACTGCTTAATCCTTAAAGGATGAAAGTGTCTTACAACTAGATAGTGGTGCTGGTTGCACAACATTATGAATGGACTGAACGCCATTGAACTGTACACTTTAAAACAGTTCCTGGTGAATTCTGTGTTATGAGTATTTTATCTAAAAAAAAACCCAAAGTGGCCAAATCACAAAGGAAGCTGCAAGCCAATCATACATTATGCAGAACAATTCTATAAGACTGAATTGAAAGTAAGACATTTATTGTTCATAAAAGTATACATTTAAAAAAGTAACACAATGTCTTTAAGACCTAAATTATGCTGAGTAGAAAATGGGAACGGTATTCTAGAACCAAACTTCTTGACAGATCTTGGTTTGAAGACCAAAAAAAATTATATTTCTTTAATCAGCTATTCCTGACTAAATTGCTTCAAATGTCAGAAAGTAACAAGAAGTTACCCCAGTATCCTTGCCCTCTATTAAGCACTTGTAAGATCAAGAATTTGATGACTTGAATTATGAAGAACATCATAACATATTTGCATGTAAATGTTTATGACTACATAGTTGAATAAATTGGGTTGCCAAGTTAAACGTGGCTTATAGAGCAGGTCTAAGAACATAAAAATGGTGAATTGACTTAATAGGCAATACAATGCTAATAAATGCAGTCCTAGAAATTAAAGATGTGTTTATTTTATTTTATTTTATTTTTTACTTTTTTTAGCGTTACGTGGGCCTCTCACTGTTGCGGCCTCTCCCGTTGCGGAGCACAGGCTCCGGACGCGCAGGCTCAGCGGCCATGGCTCACGGGCCCAGCCGCTCCGCGGCATGTGGGATCTTCCCGGACCGGGGCACGAACCCGTGTCCCCTGCATCGGCAGGCGGACTTTCAACCACTGCACTACCAGGGAAGCCCAAGATTTGTTTATTTTTAAGAAAATATGTAGCAATGATGTAGGCAAAAAGGAAGTGGGAAAGAGCATTTTTATGAAAAGCAATATCCACTGAAAGGGAAAAAGAAATAGTGTAACAGAAACATATATGTAGTCTTATCTCAAATCCCCATAAATTTAGCCCAAATTCTATTGAGCATATAATTTTTACCAAAAATCACCATTGTATGAAGTTTCTTTCCCCTTACTATGTGCTTTGTTCTTTGCAGTTTAATTGGAGGCTTTATTTTAAAATGAACTTTGAAGCTATTTTGGTGGTTCATCTTTTCATTACTTCAGTAAAAAAACATCAGCTTGCTCACTGTAATAGTTGGTGGCAGCGTAATTAAATTCAAGGGAAATAAAGTATCTAGGTTCCCTTTTTTCCTATTGTGTGACTAAAGTGTTGAACACTTCTGTAAATAAAGCCACAAATGAAAGATCTTTGGCTGTTTTGTGAGTAATTATGAGTCTAAGCTGTTATCACTCACCAAGAGACGTATTCTAGAACTATTTTAACCATTACTTTCAGATATGTTCTTTGGCAAGGTGCATATTATATATTCTGTCATGTTCAACAGAGCTCCCACATTAGAAAGTCTTCCTTCAGTTATAAAACATTCTTATTGGGCTTCCTTGGTGGCGCAGTGGTTGAGAGTCCGCTTGCTGATGCAGGAGACACAGGTTCGTGCCCCGGTCCGGAAGGATCCCACATGCCGCGGAGCGGCTGGGCCTGTGAGCCACGGCCGCTGAGCCTGCGCGTCCGGAGCCTGGGCTCCGCAACGGGAGAGGCCACAACAGGGAGAGGTCCGCGTACCGCAAAAAAAAACCCCAAACCAAACCAAACCAAACCAAAACAAAAAAACAACAAAAAAAACCCCACATTCTTATCTGTCAGAAAGTTACTGATATTTGGTGAAGAATATAAGTACTGGCTGATTATCCAAGGTCTAGTCCCAACCAAAGGAATTCAGCATATTAAAAAAATCCGATGAATAAATCAGTGAACGAATTTACTTTTTGTCTCTCTTTTGAGAAAAGTTTAGAGCACCAATCATTTAAATTAACATATTGTGCATGTGAATGTATGATAGCAGCTGTTAATATGCATTTTAAAGAGGGTGTGTGGTGACTTATCTAGCTACAAGGGCAACATATGTTCAGCTATGCATATGGACTTAATATAAATTATGATTGCAACATGCAGAGAGGCACAGAGAGACGTGCAATGGCTGCCTGTCTGCATTTAATCAGCTAACAACATATTTTTCTAACTGTATAAGAAAAGTCTTTATATTATCTTAACTGTTGAAAAATTATAGAACATGAACAATGATAATACCTTAAATTAGTTTCATACATTTTGAAACAGGTAACTATTTTTTTCTGTGAATGAAAATGCAGATTTTTTAAAAAAATATGTATTATTTAAGAGAGAAATTGGAAACAAAAGCTACGAGGACCACCTTGAAGACACTTCAAAATATGGAAACAGATTGTGTTTTCCTCTTTTAAACATTTTATCTCATTGTAGTTTTGATAGAGGGCATAGTTTAGTTATCTGAACACAATTAAGTTTACACACTAGCTGATTGAACGTATTAGAGATAAAACAAATTACCTTCTCTTGATATTGCCTTCTTGAAGAATCCAAAGACTGGATTAGAGCTGTGGCATGGCCAACAAACATGGCGTAGCAGGTAGCTCCCACGATCATGCTCAGCATGGTGATCCAGAGGTCAGACATGCTCACCGGGGCCTGGGCTCCGTACCCGATGCACAGCATGTGACTCATCGCTTTGAAGAGTGCGTATGAATACTGCTTTCCCCAAGAGTCATTCTGCAACAGAAAAGAGGAAGTAGACTGAACCATTAGGATAGCAGAAGAAAAACCATGAAAAAGTATGACCCGTACACAGAAGCATTATAACATTCTTGTAATGGAGCATTTACACAGGTACTTCTCCCCAGTAGCTAATCACATGACGATGTTTTTCAACGCTTACCCAGAAAAATGAAATAGAAATAGTCTACTGTTATAATACACAATCCTAGTCAGTTTTTGATGTGTTATTTTAAAAACTAAACACTCCTTTTGGGATAATGAATGAACGCTGATTAGCTCATTTTAAAGTTTCCAGGAAATCTGGTCATTCTCTAGCAATATATTTGCAAGCTGAGAAATGCTGCAGATAGATGTGAAGCAGATAGGCCTAAGTATAGGAATTTTTATCAAAACCATGATGTTAGATTTTGAAAGTCCAAATGGTAGACTTGTGTAGTCCCTAGTCCTATACGTCTTAAATGAAAAATAAACATAATTTGGAAATACAGATCTGATAAATGAAAAGACTTCCTTGAAGCCTTCTCTGAGTAATGTTTATTGAAATTCAAATGTCAGGGTTGTTGATGGATGAATCTTGTTGGCTTTCTATAAAATAATAAAATAAAATAGAATAACATAAGCAAAATAATATCTTGGCAGACACTGAAAAAAAAACCTGACTTCAGAGATCAGTTATTAGATGCAATTTCTGATGTCATTTCAAAACTTTATTCTAAGCTCAATTCTACAAAAATAAGCTGTTCAATATGTTTTATATAGTGTCTGATAAAATTTAAAGGACTTTTTTGATCAATTTGTCTCAAACTCCCTAGTCCAGGATGTACATAATTTATGAGACTCAGTGCAAAATAAAAATCTGAAGCGCTTTAGTGCAAAATGTAGGGAAAAAGGATACTGTTAAAGATAATAATATATAAAGACTTTTCCTTAAAATATTTTATTACTTATAAAACTTAGGAAAATAGTGCTAGTTGAGTAACAACACAAATTTACACATTTCAAAAAGTGAAATATTGCTGTCATAATTATATAAAATACAAGTAATACTATACTACTGTGATATCTTGATTGATCATACAATTTTTCTGGCGTAATTTTCTGCCAAATTCATTCCTTAGGTCATCAAAACTCATACAATTAATAATTTCATCTTCAGTGATAAAATTGAAAATGACATGTTGCTTTTGGCTAATGTAAGATCACAAATAATTTCTGATACATTTTTAATTTTGAGGAAGATCTTTCTGTTGATGCAACTGTTACTGGAACTATTAAGAGTATTTTATAGCCTGGGACATTAGGATAAATTTTTGATAAATTATTATTATTATTATTATTATTTTTTGAGGTATGCGGGCCTCTCACTGTTGTGGCCTCTCCCGTTGCGGAGCACAGGCTCCGGACGCGCAGGCTCAGCGATCCTGGCTCACGGGCCCAGCCGCTCCGCGGCATGTGGGATCTTCCCAGACCGGGGCACGAACCCGTGTCCCCTGCATCGGCAGGCGGACTCTCAACTACTGCGCCACCAGGGAAGCCCCGATAAATTATTTTAATGTATACATTTTAGTACATTTGGAGCTGATAATTCTCATGGAATAATTTTTAATTAGGATTAACTCTTCATATAAATCACATTCATGAAACTGAATGTGATTTTTTAAATTACAGTTTTTATTTTAAAATAACTATAGATTAACATGGAAATTGTAAGAAATAATAGAGAAATATCTCATGTACCCTTCATCAGTTTCCCTGAATGGTGACATCTTGCAAACTATAGTGCAATGTTACAACAGGAAATTGACATGGATACAATCCACTGATCTCATTCATATTTCACTAAATGTGTACTCATTTGTGTATTTAGTTTTATGCAATTCTATTACGTGTAGGTTCCTGTATTCATCATCACCGTCAACGTACAGAACAATTCCATCACAACAAAGAACCTTTACACTGCTTTTATTTTTATTTATTTATTTATTTTGGCTGTGTTGGGTCTTCGTTCTGTGCAAGGGCTTTCTCTAGTTGTGGCAAGCGGGGGCCACTCTTCATCGCGGTGCGCGTGCCTCTCACTATCGCGGCCTCTCTTGTTGCGGAGCACAGGCTCCAGATGCGCAGGCTCAGTAGTTGTGACTCACGGGCCCAGTTGCTCCGCGGCATGTGGGATCTTCCCAGAGCAGGGCTCGAACTCGTGTCCCCTGCATTGGCAGGCAGATTCTCAACCACTGCGCCACCAGGGAAGCCCTACACTGCTTTTATACTGAATTTAATGTTAAATGTAAATGTATGCAATGATATTTTAATATTTCCTCTGACATTTCCTATAACTTGCCCAGGTCGTACAAGAAACCAAAAGTAGTTTCATGATTTTTATATAATCCATAATGCCTGTTTATGTATTCTATTCCTGTATTTTCTTTTTTTTTTTTTTTTTCTTTTTTTTTTTTTTTTGCGGTACGCGGGCCTCTCACTGCTGTGGCCTCTCCCGTTGCGGAGCACAGGCTCCAGACACGCACGCTCAGTGGCCATGGCTCACGGGCCCAGCCTCTCCGCGGCATGTGGGATCTTCCCAGACCGGGGCTCGAACCCGTGTTCCCCGCATCGGCAGGCGGACTCTCAACCACTGCGCCACCAGGGAAGCCCCTATATTTTCAATTACAAGGAAAATTTAATTTAAAAATTGTCTTCCTTGTTAATAACTGGCTTATTTAAAATTTCATATGAAAATAGTGTTATTTTCCATTATATGTGATGATCTGTAAATGTAATCCGTATTTCTAGGCTTGTGTGTATTTGCTTTGCAGTGTTGCAGGATTTTTCAGATCTGGACATTTCACACTGAAGAATTTTAATAACTCCCTGATAACCTTTATTTCAATGGCCATGTGAACTCCTTTATTTTGTAATAATTTATTGATAAAGTTTATTGCTTGAGCTCTGCAGGTTCTGTCTTGGAACTTAGGCGAGAGATTTAATATTTGTGTAGATTCTTTGGAGATGGGCTCCTGAGACTGATAGGCAGGTGGCCCTTACCATGGTCCTATCCTTGCTGGCATGGGAAGCCCCTCCTATGTCACACTGCTGCTGCCTTTGCCACTGCTAACCTGAGCCCAGTTCCGGCTTGGCCACGCTGGGGACGTATAGCATCCCAGACTGCTGAGGCGTGCATATGTGTGCCTTGCTGCCTGGCCCGTTGCTTGGCTTCTGTACTTCCTGCTGTGCCCTCAGGCCTGGACCTGTGTATGCACAGCTGCCACCTTGCAGCTCCGATGCTCATATTCATGCTTTGTTGTCCCAGTGGACTTCACATACAAAACATAAATTCAAAGATAACATTATTATGAATTTCAAGATGGCTGTAGCAGAGCTTTAATCCAAGCACAGGATCCTTCCCAAAGTAGGTCGCTTTGAAACAGCCAGGTCATACACCACATACCCATGAAGCCATCCCTGCCTTTGTCAAATTAACTCTTAAATTATCATAAATTTAAGAAATATATTGAATCTCTGTGGATATTTTTGTTCATTGTTTTAATAGGGCTTTCTAAAATCAAATTTATAGATTAAAATAGAACATGATAAGGTTTAAAAACCCAACCTCAGGGCTTCCCTGGTGGCACAGTGGTTGAGAGTCCGCCTGCTGATGCAGGGGACACGGGTTCCTGCCCCGGTCCGGGAAGATCCCACATGCCGCGGAGCGGCTGGGCCCGTGAGCCATGGCGCTGAGCCTGCGCGTCTGGAGCCTGTGCTCTGCAACGGGAGAGGCCACAACAGTGAGAGGCCCGCGTACCGCAAAAAAAACACCCAACCTCATAAACTTTGGAACAGTATATGGCTGCTGACAAATGAAAACTAACTAGTCTCTTTTAGTTGAAAGAGTTAAGGTTCTTAAAGTGAAATTTATTTTTTTTAATATAATAAAGGCATGCTGCCACAGTAAACTATCCAGAGAGAGAGAACTATAAAATAAAATTTAATTTTAAGGAAAGAAAATTATTTGTATATTATATTATACAACGCAAATTGTATAATGAACCCATGCACAGTTTTAATTTTGGGGAATGAACAGAGTTCATATGTATATATATATATAATTACTCTCAGGAATACACTTAAGGTTCCCCAAATTCTAGATGTTCCATGAACAAGAAGTGGAATACTTAATTAACAAGCAATGTGTTCTATAAAAATTTTGAATGTACATGTTATTTAAAATGATATTTCATTCTTGAAATCCAACTCAATAACATACTGATAATACTAAAATTGGATTCATTACAAACCATACTATAAAGTAAACAAAAAGCCTTTTATCCCTATGATCCATTCAAAGAATGGGTAGAAAGAAAACAAGCTTGATTAATTTCTTTCTGGCTTTAAATCTCTTTGGGGCTCCTAGAGAACTCCAGGTATTCACATGTCATGGTGACTTCTATCCCTATATGATGATCTTCTCATGAGCCTGCATCTCCTCATAGATTAGGGCACGGCCATGACATGTTGATCATGTTCTAGAGTCTAAACTACATGATTCAGTGGAGACACTCAACACTTTTATTATTGTCAAAAGAAAGAGTGAATAAATAAATTTTGATTATGATGTTAAATCTAATGCAAGAGTTCCTTCCCTTATACAGGGGTATAGAAAAAGCATGTTGTTCATGTTGATGAAATTAGATATAATGCAAATCATTCAAAAGTCCAATGGGATGTCCAGTGGAGATTGCACTTTAATTCTGTTCACATTGTTTAGTTGTGAGGGGAAGCAGCATGTGGAGCTGGAGTATTATTTCACAAAATAATGCAGTTAGATAGCAGCCAAACTATTTTAAATAAGAATGTGCATTTATGTTCATTTTCATTTATCTCCTTAGGCACACTCAGCAGGCATACGCTCTTAAACGAGTTAAAATAAATTTATATCATACATGCTTCCTGATCCTTTCAAATCACGGAAAACTTTTCTACTCTTGTTTTATCCATATTTCTCTCCCTTTCTCTCCACCTAAAAATCAGGTATAGATTTCTCTGTACCTTTTCCCATGCTGATATAATTACACACACATGCACACACACACACACACACACAGACACACACACAGACACACACACATTCTGAGATTCTGGTTTTTTCCCCTATAAAAATGGATTATATCATATATTTTTTTCTTCATATTGCTTTTATCACAGAAATATCCTTCCAAAAATCTAGTCTTCATATAATTGTTGATGCCATAGTTAATTCATCCATTTGCCTATTGTTTTCTAGTTTTTTTCCACTACAATCTATTCTGTAGTAAACAACCTAATACATATAGCCCTTACATCTACCAATCAGATTCCCAGGAAAATGTTTATTGGGTCAGAAGGTAAAGTTTTCAATTTGATTTTAAAATATATTACCAGACTTTTTCAAAAGACTGTAACTTTTCCAAAAACAAGAAAAAATATACTACATCACTTTCTATAGTGAGAAATAGTTACCCATTGTTACCCTTATTTGCATTTCCCTGACTAGTGAATTTGAGAAGATGTTCATATACTTATTAACCAACTAGAACTCATTTCTGATGAAATTCTTATTTCTCCTTATTATTTTGTAATACTGTAATATTTTGAAGCCTTGATATCCATTCTTTAACTATGTGATTTAAATATTTATGCCTATTTACTCTTTGCTATACAAACATGTCATTTTATGTAGAAAAATAAATTGCAATTTCCTTGACAGCTACTGGATTTCCTGTATTGTTTTCAAAAACTCCCTAAATCTGACATTATTCATATGTCCTAAATGTTTTTCTTGAAATTGTTATTTTTATATTTACTTATAGTTACATCTTTTACTTAAGTGATTTCCATTGGTATATGGAATGAAGTTCACATTTTCTTTCATTCTAAAAGGATTCTCTCTTGAGACAGCACACTAATGAACAACCTGATCTCCACGGACAGAAAAATGCCTCCTTTGTTATATATTGTCTACGTACATCATTGGTATTTGTTTCTGGGGTCAATATTTTGCTCCATTGACCTGTTAGACTATTTCTATGCTGATACCATATGGTTTTAAATTACAGTGACTATACACACACACACACACATATATACGCATATATATATCAAACCCCCCTCTCAATTCCAACAGGGGTTTAAACTAAGTTACTATGTGAAGAAATTTGAGCAAGACCATGTTTTAAGCAGGAAAAAATCTGGAAAGATGATGCTGGAAGTGGGACAGAGTACTTGGGAGAAAACTCTGGTTGAGGACAGTCATCAAACCCAGAAAATTCATCATCTATCTATCTATCTATCTATCTATCACCTATCGGAAGAATTTTTCATGGATCAGCCAGTCTAAATTGTAGTGACAATATGTAAGAGACTAAGGAATACACTAGGAAACCCAGTGATGGCCAGATCTGAAGGGTTCAGAACATTTTTTTCAGTATGATATGAGAAGCCTCTGAGTTTTTCGACAGGGCATGGTATGATTTGAACGATACTTTAGGAAGACTGATCAGGAAGCATTGAGGCACAGCGGTTCTCCACTGAGGATGATTTTGCTGCCTAGTGGACATGTGGCAACACAGAGAGGCCTTTCTGGTTTTTACAACTGGGGGAGGAGCTATTAACATCTAGTGGGTAGACGCTAGTGAAGCTGCTAAATGTCCTACAATTCATAGCAAAGTTCTCCCACAGCAAAGAATTATCCGGCCCAAAATGCCAACGGTGGTGAGGTTGAGAAGTCCTAGTGTGGACGGTAGACTTAACAATAGATACAGAAGTCAGTTTAAGAGCTATTACAAGTTTAAGGGAGGTGAAATGAGAGCTAAAATAGCATAAAAGTATAAAGTATAAAACAACAAGAGATAATCTTGAGGAGATAAGACCTATAGAATTTAGTATATCAGGTCTTTGTGAAATGGTAAAAGAAAGAGGATAGTAGAATACCTTAGGGGGTTATGAAAAAAATAGAAAGATTCATGCAATACAGGCTTTTCCTCTGGGGGAGAGTGATTAGGTGGAGGGATCTTTTCTGTTATTTCATGAGACCAGTATCATTCTCTTCAGATGCTGAATGTCCTCTTTTTTTTTTTCCTCTTGTGTGTACAAGAGCCAATCCAGCCCTCACAGTGGTATGTGGTGGCAACCATGATTATGAGGCTGTCGTTGAAAGGATCCCAAGTGGAGGAATGGTATTTTATACCATTACCTCCATCGTCTTGTATCCCCTCCTACTCTCCCCACCATCCCCACCCACCATTACAGTCCTAGAAACAAAAGATGCAAGCAGGAAGTTTAGATTGACTGTGATAAAAACACACATACAGCGTATTCTTGAAAAACAGTATGATAAAAACAACATGCATGGTTCTAAATTGTTCAAAGCACCAATTATTATATTAAGTCAGAATAGTCTTATCACCACACAATTCTCATCATCACTTGATAAATGTTGACATTGAGACAGAGAACACAGTGACTTGCCCAGGGTTACAAGTTTGTAAGTGGAGTATTCAGTTTTTTTAACCCAGGCAGTCGGGCTCTAGAGACCATATTATTAACCACTGTATGATACTTATCTCAACTTTACAAACCTATTATATTTATAATTTCAGGCAAAATATTGAGGGTGAAAGACTAACTGACCAGCCCAAATTTCACATTTCAACCCTATTTAACATAGTAAATTAAAATAAGGCAAAGAGCAGACATAAAGAAAGGAAAGATAGAATCTTAGAGGGTTTTGTGAAAAATCCAGGAAGGTTTCTATTCCCAATATGTCCTATTTATTTTATTATGTAGCTGTTCTCTTTTCATCTTTTAAAAACGATCCTATCATATTTTAGTGTACATCAATAATACCATGAATAGGAGACTGTATACTAATAGTGCTTTACTATACAATCCAAATATTACCAACTAACATATAATTTGAATCCTATTGAAAGTAAACAAATAAATTACCTGTGAGCTCTGATTTAATTAGGGCTTATCTTGTTTTTATTTTAGGTAATGATTTACCAACAAATTGCTCCTTATAGATTATTTTTTTATTATTCAGAATGTTCACTCATTTAATTCATCACTTCGCTGAGGTATCATTGAAATTGATTATTTTTTTGAGGAAAACGTTCTGAGCCAAGTTAAATGAAAATATATATAAGATCACTTGATTATTCCATCAAGGAACTTTCATTTAGAAAAATTATATTTTGAGCTTTCCCTAGGTTTACTTAAAATCCTTTCTAGGCATTTATTTTGACACCCTGGTTTGTACTGCTACTGAATTTGGGACAGGGTTAAGGGCTATGGCAAAAGGAAAGGAAAGAAAAGTTTCTTCTAGAGTGTCCTAGATCTCCTGACATAGGATATTCAAAGTCAAACTAAGCCACTTAGTAACCCACCATGGCAACAAAAGTTGTCCAGTTCGTCATCTATCACATGAACTAAAATTCTGTTAAGTTAGGAGGCCAAAATATTCCATTGTTGAATACCTGAATTAACTCTTCATCTCTTGAAAGCAAATATGAATATGTTAAGTAGGTAAAATCTTAGCAAAATCTGACACATAGAATTTAGAGACTCAAAAACTCACACATAAATTGCTAAATTATTAAAAATCAGAGAGATAACAAAGTAGTAGAACTAGAAATCCAGGTGGAGAATGAGCTTAGCTGCGCTAGGTTACCAAATTTCCATCAGTGTGTTCAATTTACTTCTTCAGTCACTGAATACACTTACTACTTATATCAGCTATAGCAATGCCAATCAAATTGAAAGTTGCATTAAAGAGTCCTGAAGACAAGGAATACAGCACAACATAATCTGCCTGAAGTCATAGGAAGTGTCAGTAAAACAGGTCGCCAATTCCAAAGATACTGTGTTCACTTGAGTATGCCATGATTTTACTTTATCTGTATATAAAAGAACAGAATCAGGGCAGTAAACAGCTGTTCTCCCTCAATTTCACAGTGCTGAAGAATGATAACCAACCATCACCAGACTTTGGGAGCAAACTTTATATTGATTAGTAATTGAAATAGAATTATCCCAGTTTTTTAAGTATTAATTTAGATTTTTTTGTTCCTTGAAACACACCCCCTAGAATTATTGGATTCATATATTTATTACAAACCAAAACATTTAAACAACATTCTTGAAGAGGTCCCTATCTTGGTTGAATGAAACATAGTGACTTTTTGTTACAGATCATATTAAGTGATAATGTCACTAGGAAGACAAGTAGAAATCAACTCAATGAGCGCATGCTAAATGAATTATTCAGTAGGAATATTGTGCATGCCATTTCTAAGGAGACTTGTGGTAAAGACTGCCAGCAATGTTGGGTGTAAGGTCAAAATGGAGAGAGCCAAAAGAAATAACATTTCTTAAAAAAAAAAAATATATATATATATATATATGATGCAGCATTTCCCCTATAGCACAGTGCTGTGCAAAGTGAATATTAACTCTCAAGTGCACAAGAAGAAAGAGACCCTACCAACACCGCCTTATATTGATTCCGTGACTTATCAACATTGTTACGTAACATTAGCACTATATTTTTAAACGTATTAGGAAGTAGTGAGTTATTTCTCTTCCATTCACATGATAGAAGCTCTTGAATTCTTGGGATATATATTTGTATTCTTGATAGCAATATCTCCAGCTAATTTAAAAGCCATGATTTTTGGCAATGACATGGTTACATGTATTTTTTCAGTGGGAGAAATTTATTTTTCTTATTTGTAGTGTTATGATCTGCTTACAAACATTTGCACCTCTGACATCAATGCTTTTGCATTATAGGAGGGTTTAACAGTTTTTAGCAATAAAATATAAAGCTACTGAATAATAAATTGCTGATACTGTAAAAAGAATGATGTCTGGTCATTGTAAGAGCTTGTTCTAGACATGTTCCCTGGTCAATTAATCCTCTGAGTTCTAAGTGTACTCTCTCCTGTTTCAATAATGGTGATAAAATACAAAATTTGCATTAAGTATATTTATAAATTAAAATTTAATGATACTTGAGATCATGGATATTTTTCCTCACATTTCTTTTAATGTTGGTGCATTATTTTAAAATAAAAATTAATAAAATCAACCATGATTTGGTTAAACTATCTCCATTCTGAAAGTGATAGCTGCAATTCAAATTGTTATCACAGTATATCTGGGTAAAATGATGAGGCCATCCACTATAATCTGTATTGAGTTATCTACTTGATAATTTATAACTTATCTTGCCCTTGAGTTATCTACTTCAGGGAAATATACTTTTATTAGATCACTGGCTAATTAAATTATATAGAAAACCATTCCCCTATGCTCAAGTTATTTCAATCACAAGTTTGAAAGATAAATGCCACCAGTTAAAATTATTGTGTTACTTCAGAAAAATACTTTTAAAATGCATCTTCTTATTCATAGCAAAGTAGCAGCTACACAGATCAACAACAGTACATGTTATTTAATTCTAAAGGCATGACCTTAAATTGCAGACAAATAAAGCTTTCAATTACAAGTAACGCTAGCACTTGGTGTATTGCTTACTCAATCTAATAAAATAAGCCTAGGAAATCCTCCACTGTGTAAGGCTGTGCAAAAGGCAGAAAGTACTGGGCACTTTGAGTTATTTTTAGAGCCTAACCCACAACTTAAAGCTCTTATTCTATGACATGTATTCAGTGTTCTCTTAGCATGCAAGGCTTCTGTGTCAGAGCTACTGATCTGAGAGAATATTCTGCTTTGACTTCTAAATCCACATAAGCCTTATACAAATGTAAGTCTCTTGCGTTGCGGAGCACAGGCTCCGGACGCGCAGGCTCAGCGGCCATGGCTCACAGGCTCAGCCGCTCGGCGGCATGTGGGATCTTCCCGGACCGGGGCACGAACCCGTGTCCCCTGCATCGGCAGGCAGACTCTCAACCACTGCACCACCAGGGAAGCCCACAAATGTAAGTCTTATAATGTGTGGACTCCTTGATGTCACCTGCAACTTCACATCAAATTCAAATTCAAATATTTTAATTAAGAAAGGCAAAACATATTTCTTGATCAATAGAATCAAACCAAAAACCCTTTTTACTCGTACTACAAAGCTTAAATGCTACAGTCTCAGTTGTCTGTGATAAATCAATTCTCTACTCACATCACATTTGAGTGTGAGTGTGTGTGTGTGTGTGTGTGTGTGTGTGTGTGTGTGTGTCTATATATATTAGAAAGACAGAGGGAGGAAAGGAGAGAGAGAGAGAGAGAAGAATTTCTTCTTTTCACGGCTCAGACTATCTTCTTTCAGCCATATCCCTGAATTCAGATACAGACTGACTTGGAAATCTGTAAGCAAACAAACTATAAAGCAGAAAGAAAAGAATTTGAAATGATCTGTTTTATTTTCCCCTTCTTCTTTTTCTTCCAGCTTTTGGTTCTGTTGGCTTACAAGACTACGAAAATGGTGATTCAGACATAAGTCCCATCTCTGATGAGCTCCTTTCAATTCTCTAAATCCGAACAAAAATACATGGACGATTGTCCCATATTCAACCATGGCATTACTATCCAAAGAAAATATTAATGTGAAGTAAGTTCCCGCTGAACTTCAGTAGATTCCTTTGAAATTCTGCTAATGAGCACATTCTAGCTATTTTCTTACGGCATGGAGAAGAAAACTAAGCTTATCTAAGTTTTAGGAAAGAAGCAGGTTTTAGTCTATCTCTGCATGATAAAAAATATCATAATAAAAAGGCAAATGCTACCAGAAATGAAGTGTCCCTAAATCCTTTGGTAGAATTCTTACTTGTTTTCAAGTCTAATATCACCTAATGCCAACACAGCCCACAATTCTAACCACTTTGGGTGTGGGGCATGACTTAGTGCAATTCCTGTAGAAGACTGATCTATAACATCTAAATCAGGCAAAATGTCAAATTTGTCACAAACTGGAAGACTGACTTTAAGGAACACAGCCAGACAGGTCACATATATGCCTTCCTTAACTTCCTCTGATGCAGAAGGAAACAACGCCATGGCTTACTGGCAAAGCTAGACAATGCCTTAACAGTTAACAGCATGCATTTCTCAGTCAACAGGGACTGTTCAGAAAAAAGAAGTAAACATTCAAAGCTTAATGATTTCTCTTGTGCATTGCTTCCATGACTCATGCCAAATTTTCCCAATCTAGTTCTAAAATGATTAATCTGCTCCAATGAGTAAATAGTCTTTCATCTTCAATTTCTTTGGACCCTAGTGACACAGGTGAACAAAATCATCTGTGTGTTGTGGTGTGGGTATATGTGTATGTGTACCCAAGCCTTGCCTAGAAAATATGTAGCATAGTGTACACCTGTGTGCTGTCCCTGGTGGCACTGTGACACTAGATTTTCCGGACAGTGGAGACTGAAGCAGCAGTATACCACAGTGGAGCCAACTTCTATCACATTGCAGATGAGGTTTGGAAGAAGAGTACCAAATTCTCCAATCAGAGAAACAAGACAATGAATGGCCTAGTCAAAAATCTCTCCCATATCTTCTTCTAAGATGCTAGAAATTACCTTGAGTTTCTCTGTTCTAGGTAAGACAGTAAAATCAATGACGTTCTCTGGAAGGTCATGATTTAAATGCCTGTACATTACCTAAAGTCAGTATATCCTTCTGCTGTGGCCTGCAGGTTCCTTGGCTGGCCCCAGTAGGGTTCAGGGTTGACTCTCAAGACACTGGAACTGGATGTGTATTGGGTAGCACCAAGCAGAAAAGGCATGAAGAGCATCCCAAGATGAGTTCTTTAGGGAATGATGAGGCATGAATGCCATAAAATTGAAAGCAAATGTCAGAAGTAGGACCTTTCAATTGCAGAGAGATAGGATTGGAGTCAATGCGCATCAGGTATATATGATGAGGCACAGGCAGATTGCTGTTGCTTTGGAATGGTCCATGGCTTGCCTTTGGCTATCACTGGAAATATATTATGTGGTTAGAACGGAATGGTTCAAACTATTCTTTTTATCCTCTATTCTGTTAGAGTGAGGTGGCATGCTGGGTTAGTGGAGAGTCACCCTTGAAGGTTGGCAAAGGATAAAAAGTCAAATATATATGTCTCCATATAAGGAATAGAAAGGATTATAGAAACTTAGAGTAGAAAATGAATAGCACCGAAAAGAGTAAATCCCAGAGCATCATGTACAATAAAAGTGAAATCTGAGCAATGGGGTAAGGTGAGTATCAATAGAAGTCAGAAAGAAAAAATTAAAATATTTTTAATTAATTATTTTTATAAATTTCCCTGACATTAACGCTGTCGAGATATAGGGCAGCTTTATGAGAAGAGGTAACATGTATTGACATTCTTTGTAAACCAACAGGTGCTGGTTGCCTGAGGATCTCAATTGTACATGCCAATTTGAAGGCATTCAGATTTGGTTCTAATTATGTGTTTTTCTCCATATTTTGTTAGCTACATTATGCAGGAGTAAATTGCACAAATACAATGGACAGATATTTCTACCAAGTTTAGATAGAGAACTTTCAGAGGTAGAAAACAAGGTGAAGAATACTTAGTATTTAGAATAGTAATACAATCACAGGAATAAGAAGAGACAGAAAAACTGGGTTAAAGTAGTGATCTTGATAACATTATCAAAAAAAATTTATTTCAGAATTCACTAAAACATTTCTAAAGACAAATTCAATAGTGAACTAAGGCATTTTCAAAGGCAATGATCTACCCCTTAAATTAAATCTTCATAAAGTAGGTTCATGGTATATTATCTCTTGATCGAAAATATACCTATGAACACAGAACACAAGAGATTTAGGCTATACTAGAAATAGAATTCACGTATCTAAGAGACCAACAAGTTGTCCCCAAAGTTTAAGAAAAACAACTGAGCCTTGCTGTGTATTCTGGATATTAATAAAGTGGACCATTTGAAAAGGAAAGAAGTTCCAGAAAACAAACCTTCATAAGCAATTGACCTTTGTTATCCTATCAACATATAAATCTGAAAGCATCACAGGGGTTCTGATGCCATTTACTAGACTCAGAAGAAGTTGTTCTTTACATATTTTTATTCGCTATTGAGTAAACTATGACAGGTTTCACTCCAATCAAGAACTTATTTATTTGTTAATCTATCTCCCTCTTCCATGCTGCCTCTTCCCATAAAACAAGCATCAAACCCCAAACATATTGATTCATCAAAAGAAGACAGACCACTCTCCTGACCTGTAGCCCTAACTATTTATGTGGATGTCCTCTACTTGGCTTTAAACAGAAGTCCCAAACTCTGTGTGTTCAAACAGAACTCATGTAAACTGAGCCTACCTGCACTGAGACCCACTGTTCCTGAATCCCCCAGCTCAGTTTACTTCCCCTCTCTCCACTGGGTGGACCCAAAGCATTGGGCAGAAAAGCAGCTAAGCAGTACCTGCTTCCACTTTACTACCCAAATAGTTCTCAGGCTAGCAGGTTGAAGGTACATATTTATCACAGAGCAACCAACCAAGCACCCATAAACAACAATTTAAAAGAATCACTCTTTGCCCCCTTTCTTGATCGCATACAGGCTCCCATTCTCTGCCCAGTACTTCCCTCCAGGACATCTTATGATGTCATTTGGTTTTAGTCCATATTAAGCCCTGGATTTTGTTACTTCTATTATGAAGTATTTATAATACGGAAAATAACTTGGCCTCCTTAATAATCATGATTGTCTTCTGTGTACTTCTTCCAGGATTGTGACTCTGGCCAGTTGTTTCCCCTCCAAGTTTTTAAAAATCAAATTACACTTCTGTGATGAATGCTATGTCATAATTAGATTATATCATCTTGTAAGATACCAGATACTACCATCTTGTAAGTGGTGCTTGATATTAAACTGATTTATACAGTGTTGTCATTTAGCTTCCGATGATTCTTGTGCATATTAAAAACTAAACACAACCCCCCACACTATTTTTACTTTCCAAAACATAATTAATCAGATATGATTGTTCTCAATATGCTCTGATTTTCTCTTTAGGGTCGAGAATTAAATGGCAGAGGTTTCTCCATATAAGAATAAGCCACGCATATTTGGTGAATAGAGGGCACTGAATTTTATCCTTTCCTCTACTCATCCCCCATACCCCCAACAAATTAAAAAAGGATAGAAAAATGCAGACATTCTATATTGCCTAACCTTAGAATTTCCTGGGCTTGCCAGAATCATTCCCTGTGTACGGCCCAAATAACAGAGAACACACTTAAATACACTAAAGTTTGAAGGTGCTTTCCCAATATCCCTGAACTAGTTTGACATTGTGTAGGACTCAAAACTCAGATGCAGTTTTCTCTTAGATCAGTGTCAGGCACATAGTGTGTAGCCATTAAATATTAGTGGACTGTTTTTGATGGATAGCCTGAGGTATTAAGTGGCTACTAATAATTTAGTATTAAACAAATTACCACTAATGATTTACTTTTCTGCCTACTATGTTAATGTAATGTTTCTGTAACATATTGTTCTCTGGAAAAAATACAGCAATTATCAGGGAACCATTTTTTATCAGCTTTTCACACTGTTAGGTCAAGCTCAGAGTTAGGGGCAGAATCTATAGTTTGAGTTTACTAGGTCCTGTAGTATTTGATCTTTAAACTGCTGTTTTGTTATGCCACAGCTATTGCAGAGAAAGCGGTTGTGTTATATCCAGTTTCATTGCTAAAATAAATACAAGGTCATTGCTTCCAGCAGGTGACTGGAAAGCATACAGTATAATCTTCTTGATTGTGACACTCAAAGCAAAACCAAGAGTTTTTCTCAAGGCCTTTTGAACATACTGGGAAATATAAATAAATAAAACAATACATTACTCATAATCAGCTATGGTAAATTTAATTTGGCCAAGCATACAAAAGCAGCTTCCTTAAATAAGAGCTACCCAGGGTCTCATTAGTGCAGAGGAAAAAAAAAAATCAAGGTCATGCTAAAGGTGTATGACTTCATGGTGGAAAATTTCAATCCTCTAAACACCTCCTGGATAAGAAACCAAAAAGCAACAGGAGCAACAACTGTCAGGCGGATTTCAAAATCATGTTCAGACCACTGGACAAACACTAAGTTGAAAAAAGTAGAAACTCTAAATATACTGTGGTGTACATTTTTACAAAGTAAGGTTGACAAGGCTGGAGGTGGACAGGGAACGTCTCTTATTAGAGTGGCGCAAAGCATTATCTCCACACACGTGTGCATGGGGAAAAGGGGGCACCTCAAAATTCCAAAGTAACCTTTTCATGTGAATTACATCTTAGGGGAAAAAAACAACAATAGTTTGTGAATTGATTTTATGAGTAGATAAAAACGCATTTCTCTATTTATCTTTTAATCCTGTCCTGCCATATTTTGAATGCCAGAAGAAAAAGTGATTATAATGTTGAAATGCAAGCAAAGAAAGGTGAGAAGACATATTCATTAAACTATATTTATTGAATAATATATGCAAACATAAACATTAAACATGTCTGCCCCATTTTACATGCTTCTATTTACTTTAATATATAATTAACTATATATCATATATATTATGCATGAATATATAAAATAAGGATAATTACCTATCAGAGCTCATCTGAGCTAAAAAATAATGCTGAAAGCATTAATGGACTTGTAATCTATTTAATATTGTTTTACATGCAGCTTTTAAACCAAGCAATCTGATCTTTTCCAAATGACGTTACAGTAGGAAAAAGGGCATGGGTGTAGGTTGGCAAGCCCGTGAGGAAAATAATAATAAGTTTCCACTTAGATTCTGATGCTGATAAATCAAAATAACTGTCAACAGCTGGATCCTAAGATTAACGCAGATGTGGGAAGAGAAAGCAAATGCAGTCGTGGAAATGGAAGAAAATACTATGCTTAGGGACATCAGCCATCTGTGAATTGCTTCTTTGAGCAGAATGTGTAACTCAAGGCAGTTTGCCTTCTCTGTAAAAGTATTTTATTTTAATTTGGAGATTTATATCTAATTCTATAAGCCATTGGCATAACTGACCAGAGTAAGACCAGAGCATAAATTGCACATTTACACTGGAGTGACTTATCTTCAGCACAGAATATTAGGAGATAAATAGTGGTGTCCTTGGGCTCTTTTTGCATGTGTCCCTTTGTGCCAGGAAGCCCCAGTGATGCAAAACTTATGTTTTTGCCAGGTATCTCCTTGGACACTTTAAGGAATTTAGGAGGAATGTCTTTTTGTGGCAGTCTGGGTTTGCTTAAAAGAATCAAATACCTTGTGCCTTGTTTAGGAGAGCTCAGAGTGTGGTTCCCTATGACACTATATAAGCTTCCTTTGATAGACAGACTTAAAAGGACTATGAGTTATTTCTTTTTTTTTTTTCCCAGTTCCAGAAAAGCTTTATTTGTGGACACTGAAATTTGAATTTCATGTAATTTGGATTTATAACAAAATAGTTTTCTTCTTTTGATATTTTTTCAACCATTTAAAAATGTAGAAATCATCTCAACCATGCGGGCTATACAAAAACAGACAGTGGGCCAGATTTGGCCCATGAGCCATAGTTTGGCTTGTCAGCTCCTGGCCTAGGGCTCTGGCTATCAAATTCATGCTCTCCACAGCATCCTTCCAAATGTAGGAACTGAGATTATGCAATCAGAGTAAAAACTAGTGTTTTTACCAGTGTGAAGTAAAAGTTTGAAATAATCATTTTTCTTCAAAGGAAAAACATGAATCTCCATTAGCTTCTATGTAATTTTGCATCTTTTGATCCTGGACCAAAAAAGGAAAAAGCAGACTCTAATGGGGATTATGTTGCCTATCATCTATTTGTCTTTCCAGATTCATTTTCCACACTGCTCTGGGACCGTATGAGCTATTATTTCATATCCTGAAAGAGCTATGGCATAGTTACTAGGATGGGAGACTCTCGTGGGAACACTGGAACAGTTTACCAAGTGGCTGTTTATCCAGTACTTGCAAGTAGCTATTGGGAGGTACCTCGAATGCAAGAAATCAGCACCCTATGGGAGAGGCTGATACCCTCACATCATAGGGAATGAGAGAGGAAGAAGCCAATAGTAGCATGTCAGCCAGAAGCCCAAAGGAGTGCTGATAACCAGAATGCTAGAAAAATTGAGAGCCAGAAGTCCCCTAAGATATTTGAGTAAATAAGTGAGTGTTTCTATTGGAGATCTCAGAATTAGCTGGAAATCTGCCTGCACTTCCATGTCTGTCCTTCACCCCTCTCTAACGCTATCCTTTGCCCAGAAAACTGACCCATTTGGATTACACAGTAACTTGCTCCCTTGCTTCTGACTTCCAGTTGGATTAAGTCAACAGGAAACCCTGACAGATGATGAGAGGGAAGGAGAATGTGGTCAGTATTTTGGGCTTCCGCTTTGAAGAGAGTGCATGGGCTATGTTTTCTGTTGAAGGTGACTACTCCTGTCAATGCAGCCCCATCTACAAGACTCCCTTTTCTGGGTTTTAGTGCTGGGAACAGTTCTGTGATTACCATCCTGGGCACTCTGCTATCTCTCGTGGTCCCCAAATTCCACTCACAACTTGGTAAATAGTCCTCTTTTATAAAACTTCCTTCAGCTTGGCAACTTGCAAATGCCATGTGTGTTCTCTGTGGGGACCTTGCCTGTGTAGTGCTTCTGGTAGAAAGGGGAGAAATACATGGGGAAACAGAAATAAACTTGCCTGAGAGTCAAGAAATGTTGGCTTAAGAGATCAGTCACTAATGATTCTAGGAACTTAATAAAGTCATTTACCTTCTCTAAGCATTTTCCATTTTAAAAAAGCAAATTTGAACTTCTGGAATGAAAGGTTTATTTTTGCCTCTAAAATTTTGTATTTCTATTATTCTAGACACAGAGACAATTTGTTTGATTATAAGACAACGGATGCCTATTTTACACTCTGTTTGCATCCTGTGGCACACCACTGATCACTTTATCAATATCCATCCCCTTTTCCCCTGCAGAACCCCATACAATTTGGGGTGACAATATGCCCAGCTTAATCAAAGACATTATTTATACTTCCTGAAAGAATGGGACAGCCAAGTGATTCACTACGTGTCAATGAGATGAAAGTCCAAGTTACTGGGCGGAGTTTCTGGAAACCTAAGAGGCCATCTCAGTTGGAGTTGCCCTTTTCTGCCCTTTGCCCTTTCTCTTCTTCTTGCCTGAAATGTGCACTTGATGGCTGGGGTAGGGAAGTCTTCCCAAGAGTGACAGCAACAGTCTTACTCTGTGGCAGATGGAGGCCGGGATCTGATAACATCATGGAAGTGGCAACCCAGCCTTGATCACCTACCTTTCTACCTACCTGGTAGAGCTTACTTAATGCAATCTCATATTTCTGTAACATAAAGTCTTCTGTGTTTCTCTAACTCATAACAGAACATAATCAAGTTTCACACAAACCATACACTCTTGGATACATTCAGGTCAGAGTTCTACTCAGGTGCCCTAGTAAACCCTGCTTCCCCTTTCCTTACCTTGTATTCAACCTATTCCCTCAAAATTTACCAGGACTATGCTAAAACCACACAGGGTTCTAATTCCTAAACCCAGAAGTGACAGCTAACTTGTTTAATTCATGTGATTTACATATCTTACAATTTCTCAATTCCACTTACAGTTAGATACCCAAGAGGAACTCCTGCACAAATAAGTGTTTAAAGAAGAATGTTCACAGAAGCATGGCTTTTAATCGGAAAGAACTAGAAACAGAATAGGTGCATTGTGGAATATTATGCTGCATTGAAAATAAGTGAATTACAGTAACATTGCAATGACAGGGATGAATATGTCAACAAAATAATGCGTGAAGGAAGCAGATCCAACAAGATGAATATAGAGCTTATTAAACCTTTCCATAAAGTCAAAAAACCCAAACAGTATGCTTTGTAAAATATACTGTTTAGATATGCATGTATGTTTTTACAACTCCTTCTTAAAGGCGAGGATCTGAAAAATATAGAGTTCAATGTTGAATATAAATTTTCTAATTTACAATTATTGAATAATTATAGCCACAGGTATGTATGTGTGGACAGTCCCCTTATCAGTTTGAGATACCTATGTATGCAATATGACTTAAACAGGCTAAAAGTCTAATATCTATCTCATAAATATTTTTTAGGCTTACTTTTTAAACTAATCCAATGTCAGCAAATGGTCCTTTCACTTGCCATAATTTATCAACTTGAAAAAATATGTATCCATCAACTATCCCGTCCCTTTTACAACTCTACCATTCACAAGTTTCCTCAGTTACCCTGCAGCCACTTTTTCATTGCTGAGATGTTAATGGGAGAAACATTAGGCTCAAACAGGGGACTAGGCAGTGATTACTGCAGGCAGTTTAAAAATAAGAGTCCTTGGGCTTCCCTGGTGGCGCAGTGGTTGAGAGTCCGCCTGCCGATGCAGGGGACACAGGTTCGTGCCCCAGTCCAGGAAGATCCCACATGCCGCGGAGCGGCTGGGCCCGTGAGCCATGGCCGCTGAGCCTGCGCGTCCGGAGCCTGGGCTCCGCAACGGGAGAGGCCACAACAGTGAGAGGCCCGCGTACCGCAAAAAAAAAAAAAAAAAAAAGAGTCCTTCAGTGACTATCTCCTAAACTCAGCTTCCTTCAGCCCAGCACTCAAGGGACCCCACAATCAGGCCTCAGTCTACTTTTCTATCTTGTCTAACTTTATCTCCATGCTTCTCCACAAATTCTACATTGCAGCCAAGTTCCTCCTCGCTCCCAAACAACCTGTAGACTTTTCTGAATCAGAGTTCCTCTCAAGGGATATCTTTGTTCACTATATTCTGTGTGTCTGTGAAGCTCTCCTCCCCTCTTTCTACAGATTTAAAATCTATCCATTCTTCAAAATTCAGCTCAGTCTTTGCCTCTTCTGTGGCAACATTTCCTTGGAACCGCTATGACAATTTGCATTTGTAAAACATTCACTTGCTAACATATCCATACAACAACTTCTGCTCCCGTCTCCCTTGTTCACCATCATGTGCCTGGACTTCTCCCAGGTCTGGCACGTGACAGAGGTTGACTAAAGAGTTTCTGAATGTAAGAACTCCAAAATACCTTCCACTACTCTCTTGGGATATTCTTTAAATTATGTATTTTTATCTTTCTCTTTTCTTCCCAGCTAAACCTTTTCGAGAGTGAGAACTATGTCGATCACATACTTACTTTCCCTGACCTTGCCAAGTTCATTGTTTATAAAAAGTACTTCATAAAAATTCTGATTTACTGGGCTTCCCTGGTGGTGCAGTGGGAGAGAGTCCACCTGCCGATGCAGGAGATACGGGTTCGTGCCCCGGTCCGGGAAGATCCCACATGCCGCGGAGCGGCTGGGCCCGTGAGCCATGGCCGCTGAGCCTGCGAGTCCGGAGCCTGTGCTCCGCAACGGGAGAGGCCACAACAGTGAGAGGCCCGCGTACCGCAAAAAGAAAAAAAAATGTTTTTTTGATTTACTTTATTTTTTTTTTTTTACTTTTTATTTTATATTGGAGTATAGCCGATTAACAATGTTGTGACAGTTTCAGGTGCACAGCAAAGCGACTCAGCCATGCATATTCATGTATCCATTCTCCCCTAAACTCCCCTCCCATCCAGGCTGCCACATACCATTGAGCAGAGTTCCCTGTGCTATACAGTAGGTCCTCGTTGGTTATCCTTTTTAAATATAGCAGTGTGTACATGTTGATCCCAAACTCCCTAACTATCCCTTCCCCCCATCCTTCCCTCCTGGTAACCCTAAGTTCGTTAAAAGAATAAAAACATTAAAGTTGTGATTAAGAGTTAACTCTACACATTAATTGCTTCATTTTAAAAAATACACCAAGAAACCAAGTGCTTATGACTTCTACAGAAATTAGGAAATTAATATTTAACTTCTGAGTAAGGCCACCTAAGGTTCAGAATCAAAAGTTATAGGGACAAAAGCCAACTCTAAATAAACAAATTTGCCAAACTGTTCCAAAGACTGGGAAAAATATTACATTCACTAGTAAGGTGGGATGGAATGCCACTATTAAATTACAAATATTAAATTATTTTCTAAACTGCATTTGGGGATTTGTTTTCTTTAATACACCTTAACATATTCCCAGTATATATATTTTCACTTTGTTTATTGCTGACAATGTTGAAAATTTATCGAAAATACAAAATGTAGTCTCAGTATTTTAGGTCTTCATTAATAAATACATTTATTTAAATGTATAAATAATAGAAAAGAATGATTTCTATTGCTACTGTTTATCATGGAAAACATGCTCATTTTTAAAATATTGCGCATATTTTATATATTATATCTATAAGTTATATAATATATACACAGATTTATAAATATATGTGCCATGACTCATAGGAAAGTATTTGCATCATCCCTAATGATAAAAGATGTTTGTAATCAAGGAGTCATTTCTTATAATTCTCATGAACGGTCCTTAGTTTGGGTACTTAGTATGTAAACATAATGAAATCAGGAAAGATGGCATTGATATGTTACTACAATTGCTAGCATATAGTTCCTCACACATAATGAGTAATTAACAATGGATGCATGGTGGTTTGATATTTTCTTGCCAAATGTTTAAACTTGCCCATTGTTGATAGGAATAGTATAAAATCATTATCATAAATTCAAATACAGTGATGCATGCTCTCAGTTAACAGCTTGTATCTTCTTACATTGTGCATCACACAATAAAGCACTTATAAAATTTATATTCACATAATAGTGATTAACATCCTCTGTTTGGTATTTCATTTAATACTAAGAAATTCAATTATCGGATAATTTGATAAACTCAAAAATCCTGCATTAAATACTTGGAGATAAATAACAAGAATGCATGAAATAACTATAGGTTAATTTCTGGAAACATATTAGTAATGATGTCAGGTAATACTTTTAAGCACTACAGAGTGATTTAATAATTTTAGCTGGGAAAATGGCAGAGGATATTTCATATGAAGATGGTAGTGAGAAAGGGAGAGCAAGGAGAAGGCAGATATACAGGACAGAATAATCTAATTCCATGTAAGTGAGAGCAAAGGATCAACTAAGCATGTAAGGGGCTGAGTAATGGACCAGTGAGAGATGACATGTTTGAGGCATTTGGGGAAGAGCTTTGAAGTAATTCCATGCTGTAGGATTAAGATTAGGGTTAGGGTTAGAAATGAATTAGAGTCTGAAATGAATTAGAGTCACTGTGATCCTGGACTGGAAAAGTGATTGATTTTTATTGATTGATTCATGAATTGATTGAGAGATGTGATATGAAATCATGCAAAGAGAGAAGGAGAGGCTGGAAAATTTACTAAAAGATTTTACCTACAATTTAACTGTGAAATAATGATGACTTGAAGCAGACCAATACTTGGGAATAGCAGAAGGAACACACATAAAGCATACGACAAACTAAGATTTAGAACTTGATGACATGGAAGCAAAAATGAGTGATGAACAGTGTTGCTGTAATTCTGTAAGAATGAGATAGAAGATAGTAGACATTTACTTTCCTGAGCCTGGACAAGCAAGTTTCTTCCATTCTTTCTCCTCATCTAAAGAATGGCTTCATCTCTCCCAGCAGTTAATTTTATTTAACTGTTTGGAAAGGGAAAACTTGTTTAGATAAAGTGTGATGGATCTAATGGGTATGACTCTTACACTGCAATATTTACATGTACTCTGAATGCCTTTTCTCTCCATCTCCTTTAAGGATCATTTCTTTGGAACAATACAAACAAATGGATTATGGAGCAACTGAGAATGATAAGTCATATAAAGCTCCTCTTTCTTTTCATGGGAGCACGAATTTTAACAAGACCTTTTCCCTGAAGAGCGTACAGAAGCACTTATATCTGCTCACCATATGAACCCTAAAAGTTTCATGTGTTTTTGTATTCAACTACAGAGGAAAAAAACCACATTCCTTCTTCAATCACCTATTAACCGAAAGAAAAGGAAAATTTTTAACTCCAGAGCATATTAAAGAAAAATACAATCTAACTTCACAAAACAACAAAAACTCAGCAGTGTATATGCCTATTTTATGAAAGGCATAGTTTAGTTGTCCTGCTGTGCTTCATATTACATGCCTATAATTCATTTATATGCCTATAATTTACAATATGAATTACGCTATAATATGAAAGGTATATTCAAGTATTCTTGCTGTGCTCCAAATGAAATAAGGTTAAATTGCTTTGGCATAGCAGTATTTTCTGTGAATTGGCTCCTACACAGCTAGCTGACATTGGTCAGCTCTATATTTTCAAAAATGTTTACTTCCTAAGGTGTTTTTTACAGCTGCCCATTTCCAAAATACCAAGAGTTGAATACTGTACCTTGCAATTTCCTACCCTTAAATGTCAAATAACAACAAAAACAAAAACCCTAATGGCTGTCCTTTGAATGTAGTTCACTAGTTTACCTTTCAAAAAAAATATTTATGACCAATGGTCTAAAACCCAGCTTTTAGTTTATTAAAAACTCTAAAAAAAAAAAAAAAAAAAAACCCCAAAACAAAAAACAAAAACAAAAAACCCTCCACAATTTTCTGGGTTTAACATTTAAGCTTTATAATTGCTCTGCTGGGAGAAATCCTTTTGCCTCTTTCTAAAATATCTGAATACTTATGTATTCTCCAAAATCTATTCAGCCTTTTCTTTTAGATAGCCCTTCTTTCTCCTGCAAATTAGCCTGCAAATATAGGGGTGTTTTATTAGGTTTGACCAAATTGTGGACTTTGATGACATCATTTGTGAAGAAAATTTATTGTCTTAACATTGTATTGATTTAATTAGTAGTGGAAAAGTGTGATATTCCTAATATATGGATCTGTATATCAAAGGCATGGTTCCACTAAATTACTTTTATTTTTACTTGTGCTTATTGGCTACAAGTTATTTTTAAAAATCTGTACAATTAAAACAAAGTATAAAATGCTTATAAAGAATAAAGGTCACCTTGAACTTTGATATATAAACTAGAAAAACACTTTCAATTTAAGTATTAACCCATAAAGACTTTAATTATTTAGCATTGATGAAACTACCTGATTGGATTTATGGTACAATACATAATGACATTCTTTCTAAGTCATTTAAAGTACAGGGAGTATTTCATGTTCTTGCTCAACTAATCTTTGACTCTGGGAACAAATCCTACTTTACTAAGATTGTATGGAGGTAATTCTTGATTACTTCCCATTTTCAAAATTTCAGGGCATTTTCTGAAAAAGAACATTTTGTCTTTAGCCTGTAAAATCTGCAGTATGGTGGAAAGAGGGGGCATACTTTAAAGTGAGATGGTCCTTAAAATTTGTGTTTGGCTTCTCACTAGCTGTTTTATACTGGAGAGGCTGCTGAATCTCTCTGAGCCTCTGTTATCCTTTATAAAAATGCAGATAAAACTTGCAGAATCATTACAAGGATTAAATGAGATAATGAATGCAAAGCCCCTGGCACATAGTTGAAACATAACTAGTAGATATTTTTTAAAAATTGCTCTACATATTCTCACTATATGTAAATTAAGTAACACTGTACAATTTGATTTTAGACATGATTTTAGTCAGTTTCAAATTTTCTACTATGAGTTCATCTCTGCTTTGAATTTTCTCCTATTTAAAATTTTGATTATCCATGTCAAGGTCATTCAGGTGTTTATTTTTTCTTCCTCCCTATTAGGATGTCTGCTTTTTGATCATTTTAATGCTAACTTGAAGCAATGCAGAAGCATTAACTTTTAAAAAAATATTCAAGTCACTCTACTTTAGCATGTACACTTTACGAATTTGTAAAAATGAATTATATTAGTAAACTTTGTATTTAAGTGGTTAACAGCTAGTTTGTACACACATTTAATTATTAATTTTGATTTGCTAGCAATAAAGGCAATTGCACATTTTCATATTAAACATTTTGTCTGATTTGTAATGATTTAACATATTTCATGTATTATTAAATTCATACATTATTACCACACTACAGCTTTTGAAAATCAAATTTGGCCTGGGGATGATACAGAAGAAAGATAGAAAGGCAGGAATGGGTAAAACAGTCCATTAAAATGGGAGAGAAAAAGCTGAATGAGAAACAAAACAATAGGAAAGACCAAGAAAAGATTAAAAATATATTAATAAAATATAGATATACAATATATTTTATATATAATCTGAAAAGAGAAAGGAACAGAGGATTGAGAGAAAAGATGGAAACAAGATTTTATACCCTGAGGAAAGTACTTATTATACAAAGTAATAATCACCAAAAACGAATGAGAAATTATTACAAGCTAAGTGACTATTCTAAGAACTTTAAATGCATTATCTCATTTAGCTCTCAAAATAACCTTAAGGGGTAGAGATTATAATTGTCTTTTTTTGCCAGATGATGAAATGATGCTTGAAGAGTTTAAATGGCACTCCAAGAATCACAGAGTTTCTGAGAAATGACAGCAATTAAATTATCAAGATTTTGTCCCTATAACCAAATATATATTATTACAAAACAAGTCATTGTAAAACTTACTGGCTTAAAATACAACAATCACTTACTTCGCTCAGGGATCTAAAATTTGGGCAGAGATCAGCAAGAATGGTTCATCCCTGATCTGTGAAGCTTTATATGGGGTCTTTCAACTGGGACTAGATAATTCACTTCTAGGATGTCACACACACAGCTGACAAGTTGGTGCTGGTTGTGTATTAAAACTTTGGTGCTGATAGCTGGGGAGGGAGAACTCTTACCTATTCTGGAGGGACAGTGAGGACATGAGTTGCATGAAAGATAAGGAAAAGAAAGTACAGTCAATTAATTGATTAAAGGTTCCAGTGGGCAGTAAAAAGTGTTGGAAGTTTTGGAATTGAGGAAATGTAGTGAGCTGGCAAACTATGAGGTGGTGGTTTGAAAGCAGGATATTTGAAGTTGAGATTGTGAAGGAGAATTAGATTGGTAATAAAAATGTTTGCCTAAAGACTAGCTGTGCAAGGGAATTCCCTGGTGGTCCAGTGGTTAGGACTCTGAGCTTCCACTACATGGGGCACGGGTTCAATCCCTAGTCCGGGAACTGAGATTCCCACATGCTGCATGATGAAGCCAAAAAAAAAGACTACTTGTGTGTGAAGACTAGCTGCGGTAGAGTGGAGGATAAGTTCACTGGAGGACATGAGTTTGAGGTGCTGGAAGAGTCATCTGTTTGGATATCGAAATCCACAAGAAAAAAATCAGGTGTACTGGTGGACACAGTGATAGTGAGCATGAAGCTGAATCCTTCAAGGAACATAGGAAATAATTTGCATGGGAAGGAGAGGCAGTGGGGTAGACTATAATAAGGAGTGGTAGTTAACAACAGTGAGGACATCAAAGCTGGATATGTTAGGAAGAAGGACAAGAGAATGAACTGTAAGCAGCAATATAAATAAGAATTGAGCCAATTATAAGTCCAAAGTATTTTTTACCTCTAGGCATAAATAAAAACAAACACCTAAAAAATCCCCCAATTTTGTTTCTTGTAAATCTCTGGATAATTAAATGAGTATAGAAGAACAGAACATCTAATATTCATCAAATTCTGTTTGATAATTCGGGAAATTTTCATTACAAAAAGCATAGGTAGCAATGACATCCCCAATAGCATCAGCTATCCAAAACAAGTTGCTGATTTGTGGTGAGATCATACTTTAGTCAATGTTTTCTTTCCAGGTACGAAGGCATAGTTGCTTGTGTTTCTTTCTCTTCCTTTCTCCTCTTTTGTGGCTAGCCTGGTGAAATGTGCAAATATTATGTGCTTTTCTGAAGGTTAAAATGCTCAGGAAATACACCTTTTTCAGATTAGCTGTTTTCCTTTCTTGAAGTGAATCTAAAATGCAAAACATGTCTTTCCTTTCTTCGTTGTTTGCAAGACTTAGCGAATGTCTGATTTATAGTAGGTGTTCAATTAATCTTTGCTGAATGACTGAATTCAAACTGATAAAATATCACACATGGAAAAAATGCAAAAACTGTTGGTATACCCTCAGATCTAACCAATGGGATCTGAGGGGGAGGATTATATATGCACGGTGCACTAGTCAATCAAACTGGAGTGGTGTCCCAGTGTTAGAGAAACATGAAGGTGAATTGCTCTCTCCCTATAAGGTGTATTCAGTAGAGGTGATTTAATAGCAGGTGTCAGGTTACAGCTCAGAGTGCTTTTCACTTCTCTGGAGAGAGTAAAAAGAAATGAATTTTAAGTTGGATATGAGGATTTATAGACTTAATATTTGAATCTTGTGACACAAGGTAAGGATTTATGAAGAAAGTGGTAAAATTTGCATTTTTATAAAGCTGTACAAGATGGTGGGTTCCTAAATATTGATAACATCCCCGGAGAGACACTTGGGCTCTTCCTCCTAAAACATTTGCCCTAGAATTATTTCAATCCAAAAGGCTTACACAGTACTGGAATGAATATTCCCAGGCATCCTTCTGAAATGAAACAAACTATTATTCCTTGCACATCGGACAAAGCTTAGTCAGTAGGGATCCAGGAGGAAAATGGAACTGAAGAATTCCAAAAAAACAGAAAACAGAAATTAAAGTAGATACAACCAGGAGGGATAGGGGTGACATTTTCCTGATAATAAATTAAATGAGAGAATTGTCAGTATCAAAAGGTGTAGGCTGAGAAGGTATTTGGCCAAAGACTGAAGAATATGGATGAATTTGAAATAGACAGTTTTGTCAAATTTTGGGACTAAAGACTAAATTGCTAATGGCTAAAATTTTTGAGTGCTGACTATATGCCGCATGTGCTAAGCATTCTATAGACAATGTTTATAAATTTTACAACAACTCAGTGGAGAGGGCATCATTGGGTCTTTCGACTTTGAAAAGGAAAATAAAGAGTAATCAAAATAAAGTTTATTTTCATAATATATCATAGTAATGTTCTAAAAGAATTACAGTCCTTATCATCAAAAGAGCCAACAGAGCATTAAAAAATATTGTAATCATAGATTATTGTTATTTCTCTTAAAATGGGACTTGCCATATTATTTTTAGGTTAAGACTAATGCAAAAGGGCCCAAAATCAAGGCTAATGAAAAATATCCAATATATTAGAGTAAGAATAACATTAATTATATTTTTGGCAAGATGTAAGAAAATATCTAATTTGAGATATAATTTATGTTACAAATTTATAATGAAATCACTAATTTGTGTACTAAAAAGGGAAATTTATTAGTGCAGAAAAATTTAAAAAGATATGAATGTGATGACCTAAGCTTAAATATTATCAAGGCATTTTATTCCTCTGATGTATCTTTTGTAGAAAAGAACTAGTAGATATATACATACATATATATTTCACTTTACAAAGTTTTAAAAAGTTGATTTTCTTTTCTAACTTCCTCTGAAAAATTACTCATCCCAACATACAACACCTTTTTTTAGTAAAGTGATGTATAAAGAAAGAAGATTAGATAGATTTTGCTTTTTGGTAAATAGGTTCCAGCAAAACAGCTAGAAAAATCTATCAATAAGATAATATCACATTTATATTCTAGAAAAGGCTCAGGCAACTAGATTTTATTAATGACAAGGACTAAATTTTTTAAAAATCAAAGGGATCTGTTAGACATAAAAGAATAAACTAGCCATTCATAACACTTTTGGAGATGGGGTGTGGGTTTAAAAATCCATGAAGAGAATAAAAGGAATTACATGAGACTTTGATCATCTGAAATCTACTAATCAAAATTCTCAATGACATTTTCTTTTAACATTCTTTAAAGAAAAGTCAATTCACAATCCCTGCAAAAGATATTAAAGATAAACTCACCCAAACATGATAGAATTAATAATTATGATAGCTATTGTTTTCTTCTATAGAACATTTAAGGAAAAACAAACTACAGAAAATGAAATATTCGCATGTTTTCAAGAGAGTGTGCATTTCAGATCTGCTTCACAGACCACCATGACCCCCGAAACCAAAATGGAACTCCTGCTCATTAGAAAATTTAACCATACTGAAGATCCCATCATTTGAGCATTTTATCTGGACTTCCTGAATTATCCCATGCATGCTAACAAAAAAGACTAAGCTTCAATTTCCTCTGTATTTACAAATATTTAACATACATATATATGTATATAAACACATGACTTGAAGGATACAGAGACAGTACTTGTGTGCAACATGCTGTACGGCTTCTGTGAATGTCAGCAGATAAGCCTCCTTATGGCACAGATCTGCTCATTCCCACAGTTTTTACTTTATGTTGGCAGTAGATTACTCAGAGTTTCAGGGTTTGTCCAATGGGCTTTAAGCCCAGCACACACAGCCAATAACGAATTTGTTACCTAAACCCAACAGACTATACGAGATGGTCCAGATGTTCTTCTTAGCTCAAACATCTGATGCTTAAGACAAGAGAGGAGGTTCTGCATTTTATCACACCTGTGTCACTTGTTACATTTATTTATTTCACATGGCAGGTTGATTGAATTTTGATATAGGCCTATGTATAGAGGTCACTAATTATGATATAATGACAATGAAATGGTAATATTTATTCATAAGCTAGTAAAAAGAAGTGGTTATGAATTGACAAGAGCTCCAAAAGAAAAGCACTTTATTCAGATTATATTTTCCACGGCAAATAACATATTTGTTAACTGGTCTCTACTGAATAAAATTTTGTAATATTATAAATACAATAGTGCTAAAGAGCATCTAATCCACCAAGTTGTCACACCATGCTCCCAACATTGACAGGGCCTTTGAAGGACTTGGGGAGATGGCAGCCTAGACTCCAGGGCTCTACCCTTACTTCAGCCAGATCAGTTAGACTTTATTTTTTATACATATTCATTTATTTGACATATTGGTCCTCAGTTTTTCACCGAATACTAAGAATTCTAAGGCTAACTACTAATAGTCCAACTTCCTCATTTTACAGATAAGTAAAGAGTTTACAGAAAATAAGTTCTATTTATAAGATTAAATAGTGCAGAAAGGGAAAATTTGGATTAAAGCTCAGTCCTTCTAATTCTCTATCTAGTACTCTGCTTGGCATGATGTTGCCTTCTCAATGTTAAAACATCAAAAACCCCTACTCTAGACCCAGGTGAGTGTGTTCAGGAGTTTGGGATTAACAGATACACATTACTATACATAAAACAGATCAACAACAGGGACCTACTGCATAGCACAGGGACACAGGGAGCTACATTCCATATCTTGTAATAACCTATAATAGAAAAGAATCTGACAAAAAATATATATATATACATGCACATGTATAATGGAATCACTTTGCTATACACCTGAAACTAACACATTGTCAATCAACTATATGTTAATTTTTAAAAATTGGTGGCAAGTCAGCATCAGCGTATTTTAGAAAGAAATGCAGTTTTGATGCCAGTTTAAGTATCAATTGGGAATTACACTAGCAAAGATATGCTTAAGTATACACATTAGTTAATAATGTAATGCATATGCAAATTTTAGATATAAATAAATGGGATATGCTCAAGCCACATAGGAGAATCAGTTCCATTGTGTCATAATCATTGACATGAGTAAATGTAAACTTCCTATTACATGATTACAAAGTATAAATTATGAAATGTTTTTACTTAACATATTTTATTTTTACAAACAAATGCTTTTGATTTTATTTATCTTAACATCTTTATTGGAGTATAATTGCTTTATAAATGCTTTTTAATTTGCTTAGTAATAATTTCTTCGAAGGTAGTGAGAAGACAGATTTTATTCTGGTTCCAAATAACCACAAATTCTTAATTTATAGTGGAGGCATTTTACTTATTTTATTATTTTCAAGAATATTTCCTAATGACCTACATTCACATTCATTGTATGCACATGACAAATTTGTCACATTATGCATTTAATCCAGGACACAACTTTAAAATCTGAGAGTATCAAAGTGAATAAAAACTTTCATGAAGAATGTAAGATTTGAGGGATGCTCTCAGTGGAGAAGAATGACTTGAAGGCTGCTTTGGCTAGGTTGACATAAAATAAAATAAAAAAATATAATGCCAAGTGCATCAGTTATCTATTGCTGTGCAGGAAAATGTCCTCCAATTTACCAGCTTAAAGCAACAAACATTTATTTTCTCATACAGTCTCTGAGAATCAGGAATCAGGGAGTAGCTTAGCTGGGTACCTCTGGCTCAGAATCTCCCATGAGAGAGTCAGTCCAAAAATAAGCCAGGCATGCGCCGTCCAAAGGAGTGCTGAGGACCCAGTTTCAGCTACTAATGTCTGTTGGCAGGACGCTTTAGTGCCTTTCCACAAGGCATCTCACACATGGCAGGTGGCTCCCCATGCATGCCCTCCCCAGCAAGGGATGAGAGAGAGAGAGAATAGAAGATGCACTTTTACCTTTTTTTTTTTCTGGGTAACACAAACCAACCCTGGTACAATATGTGAAGTGTGAATATCAGGAGGCAGGACCATCAGCAACTGGCTGCCACGACACGTGAAAAATTAACATACTGACACATCCAGTTTTCATCACCTGAAAGATGTGCCTGGCTGGGGTTAAACTGGAAGGAAGGATCAAAACAACCTAGATGCTCTGTACTGAATTGTGTCTCTCCACCCGCCTCCACACACAACTTGCCCAAGTTCTTATGCTGAAGCCCTAACCCCCAATGGGATGGTATTTAGAGATGGAGCCTTTGGTAGGCAATTTGTTTAGATGGGGTCATAAGGGTGAGGTCTCCATGATGGCATTAGTCATGAGACCTTATGATAAGAGACCAGAGAGTTTGCTCTCTCCTCCACGTGAGGATACGGTGAGAAAATGGTCATCTGCAAGCCTGGGAGAGAGCTTTCACCAGGAACCAAAATGACACACACCTTGATCTTGGACTTTCTAGCCCCCAGAACAGTGAGAAATAAATACATGTCGTTTAATCTGCCCAGTCTGTGGTATTCTTTTCTTTTTATAATGGCAGCCCCAGCTAAGACACTAAATAATCAACAAAGTCCTGATGTTGAGACAGAATGGCTAAGCCATGAAAGAGCTTTTGAGGCATGAAATTAGACAAACCCGACTTAAATCTCAGCTCTACCATTTACAGTAGAGATATTAAGGACTCAGAACTCAAGTTTCTTTATTATAAAATTGAGATTAGCAATGCACACTTTAGAGTTGGTGAAGATTAAATGAGATGAGGTGCGCATCAGGGTTCCTAACATAGAGTGAGCACAAATATTAAGTAATATTGCCAAGTAAGCTGAAGAATACTCTAATTATTTTGGTCCCCAGTAGTGCCAACTATGTTTCTCATAGCCGTAGCTACAGAAAGAATATGCATTTAAATTATGTCTCTCTTCCTAGCAACCTCTGTGAAAATAATCATGCACAGCTATCAGATGCTTAATATGACAGCAAATGCACTGAAAGAATTTTGCAATTTTCTGCGTACTGCTTAAGCTCCATGAATTGCTTTCTTTTGTCAAAAGAAAATTTGTGACTCTTCTGCAGAACTGGAAGATATATTTCAGTGAATGCTCTGTGTGCATTCTCACTTCATGATTATATTGTTAATAGAGCCCTATCTCCATTTAATAAATTGATTATTTTATGTTTTCAACTACCAGTAGTCAATTAAAATTTCACTGGAAGACACCTAAGAAATAGTTTCCTTATGAGTTGAATTGCAGCTTTCTCTGTTTCAGAAAAGTGTTAGGTGATGGAGTGAGGAGAGAAAAACAAATAGGAGCCTGAATGTAACTTTTTTTTCTTAAACTGAAGTATATGCCTCAAAGAAAATCTCTCTCTCTCTGACATAATTCCATATATGTTTCAGCTTCCGAGTGGTTATCATGCAAATCTGATAAAAAAAAACTATATCATTATCAGAGAAATGGCACAGGCCAAATGATATTTTAGCCTTCAAATTAAATACACAGAGTGATTTAATACTTTCTAGTAAGTTTTTTTCATCTAGGAAAAGAAAAAAATGAAGTATAATGATTAGCTAAAATGAGAAATACTGCAAATTAATATGTTATCTGTTGTCTTTTTTAGAAGGAAATGAGTCAAATTCAAATTTCCCTTTTATTTAAACAGGGTTTCGTTTGACCTTCGTGAAGTTGTTACTCGGTATCACTACATAAGAAGAGTGAAATAGAGCAAATGGCTCATAGAGACATGGAAGATGCTCTCGAGGGTTAAAAGAAGATGGCCAGTTAACCAACAGGATATTACTTTTACAATTGTAGCCTAATTTTTAAAAATGGATTCCTAACGACTTCAGTCGATATAAATGCAAGTACACAGAGTACTTTAACAGAGACTTCCTAGAAGCAGTGATATTAAAGGAGATTAAAGGAAGGTAGAAAGAAAAATCAAACATTAATTTTTTTTTTTTTTTTTTTTTTTTTGCGGTACGCGGGCCTCTCACTGTTGTGGCCTCTCCCGTTGTGGAGCACAGGCTCCAGACGCGTAGGCTCAGCGGCCATGGCTCACGGGCCCAGCCACTCCGCGGCATGTGGGATCTTCCCAGACCGGGGCGCGAACCTGCGTCTCCTGCATCGGCAGGTGGACTCTCAACCACTGCGCCACCACGGAAGCCCAAACCTTAATGTTTTATGTCATTATACATATTGACAAAGCATCAGCTTCAACAGGCATACATGTTGAGAATCTTTCAAATAATGAAGACAGAAACAAATCAAAGAGCTCAAGCATCACTGAAGTTCCAAGACTGCCAGAAATCAAACATTTGTTTTGGTTTCTCTTCACTGAACATGATACTTGAGAAAATCAAGCTTACTCCCAATTATTCCTTGTATAGGAACAAGTTCAATTAGAATGTAGAACTCCCAAGGCAGGATAATAGTACCTACAATAGTGCCCGGCACAGAGCAGACAATTAATTAATATTCGTTGACTGACTGATATAACAAAAGAACAAATCTACCCAAATTATCCCTCCTTAGAAAAACATGAGGTCAGCTTAGTATTTATATCTAAATTAAGTTCTTAGCCACTCCCACCTTCATGACCAGAAACTCAGGCCCCGTCTTCCACCTGAAATGCTAAGGAATACGTCACATATGTTTCAGATCAGTCTGACCTACTTACATAGGCCACTGTGCTTCCTTGCTCTCCCCAGGGGAGGGCAGCTGCTGCCCCACGTCCGGACCTCACTACTCAGGTCAAACTCCCTTGCTCTGCCCTGCTGCCTGCAGCTTTCATTACACACAGCCGACCTCTGCACTGCTCTGGGCTCCACTGCTGTGGCCCAACCACTTGCTTGCTGTCACCTTACTTAGACATGTTCTCACACTCCTGCCCCTTAGTGCCTGGTGTTGTAACTTGTTCTGTGAAATAGGAAAATAGGACTCCCTTCTCTGCATTCTGCAGTGGGAGGGGTTTTCACAGCGTAGGCCACTGGGTCTCATTCAGTTCTCCATTTTACAGAGAACAAAACCCCAAATCTTCCAGCGGTTTACAAGACCTTTTGTGATTTGGCTGGTCCCTGGATATCTTTCCAACATCATTTTTGTACTCCTCTCTCACGCCACTCCAGCTACACCAGTCAGCTGTCCCTTCATCCTGGACTACGTGCCTTTAAATAGATCTGCTTGACCCAGGTCACTGTATTGTGCTCCGTTTTGAGGTTTCTTAATAGGATTTGTGCTGCCTGGGATTATCTTTTATAGTTCTTTATTTTGTTTATTTTCTATATTCCTGGAAAAAAATAGACAACTATTAGGGCAAGATTTTGTTTGATTATCAGTCTATTTTCCCACTTGATCAGTGGGTACAAGAATAGTCAGTCAATAAATAAATAAATAGGTAAGCAGGCAAATAAGTAGACAGATAGATAGATAGATGATAGATAAATGCTACTAATGCATCCTAATCTCATGCAAATAAGTGGATGCAAACAGATCCTGTGGTGTGGAGGGAGGAGGTCTTATACTTAAGTACTGTACGATACTCTTCCAAATTGTATTCAGTACAGCCTGGACACTACATAGTTAAAACTGAACAACATCTCTAGTGATAAATTTAAGATGCTGGATATGTTTTCGATTTTATCACTAACAGCAGGCTGAGTCACTAATGTGGACAAATTCCCATTCTCCTATGTTCCCCAGGTCCCTTTTACATTAATCGATTTTTTTCCCTTTTGTAAATGGAGGAAAAAGGAGGAATTCTGTTAGGGCCTGAATCTGAAAGGACCAATGCATGCAGAGACAAAGCATGTAATCCTGGTTTCAACCTTATGAACTAAATGATTAATTTCAGAAGTTGGAAACTGATGGCCTACTGGACCTAAATCAAGCTTGCTGTCATTTTTTATTTTGGCATACATTATTTTTAAAAAATAATATTGATGTACAATGATACATAAGTATATATAATTAAATAATATAATATACATTTTGTATATATACTTGTGTATGTATATATAATTTTTGTGCTTATAGGCACACCTCAGAGATATTGCGGGTTTGGTTCCTAACCACTGAAATAAATCCAGTATCACAATAAAGTAAGTCACAGGGAGTTTTTTGTTTCCCAGTGCATATTAAAGTTATGTTTATACTACACTGGAGTCTATTAAGTACGTAGTAGCATTGTGTCTAAAACAATGTATATACCTTAATTAAGAAATACTTTATTGCTAAAAAATGCTAACCGTCATCCAAGCCTTCAGTGAGTTGTAATCCTTTTGCAATAACAACAAAAATCCCTGATCAAGATCACCGTAACAAATAAAATAATAAATTTTAAACATTTGAAATATTGCAAGAATTATCAAAATGTGACACAGGGACACAAAATGAGCAAATGCTGTTGGAAAAATGGCACTGATAGACGTGCTCAATGCAGGGGGTTGTCACAAACCTTCAATTTGTAAAAACCACAATAAATATCTGCAAAATGAAATAGATTGAAGTGAAATAAAACAAGGTATGCTGTGTGTGTATGTGTATCTGTGTACGTCTCTGTGTGTTCGTGTGTGTATTAGTTGCTATATCTAAAAAGTTATGGCATTTCCCATAAAAATCTGAATATCCAGCTTTCCTTGATAGTTCTGGCCAACACTGGGTATAAACTTCCATGTGATAATTATCAGATGAAATTGAGGAGCAGGTGTGTCCCTTAGGATAAGCTTTGCCTAGCTCACCAGAGGCAAGACGTTGCTTTTTGTTTTACACTGGCTCTCATTCATGCATCTATATTACTGTATTGGCTCATTAGGCATTTAAGTTTGCTATCCATTTTGAAGTCAATTTGGTTAAATCAGATAGTGTTTGGCTAAAACCTTTTGATTAAACTGACTGCATTTTCTTTTTTAGTTATTTTTATTTATTTTTCAAATGCTAGTTTAATTTGATAGCCTCAAGTTTTCATGTGATTATTAAAGAATTTTCTATGTGCAGTCCAATTTACATATTAAATTGTATATTTAGAGAACAAAAATTACTGGTTATTTTTGCTGACTTAGTTGACTCTTGTAGTAACATGCAATTTTTGGAGAAAGGACAGCCTCTTCAATAAGTGGTGCTGGGAATACTGGACAGGTACATGTAAAAGTATGAGATTAGATCATTCCCTAACACCATACACAAAAATAAGCTCAAAATGGCTTAAAGACCTAAATGTAAGGCCAGAAACTATCAAACTTTTAGGGGAAAACATAGGCAGAACACTCTATGACATAAATCACAGCAAGATCCTTTTTGACCCACCTCCTAGAGAAATGGAAATAAAATCAAAAATAAACAAATGGGACCTAATGAAACTTCAAAGCTTTTGCACAGCAAAGGAAACCATAAACAAGACCAAAAGACAACCCTCAGAATGGGAGAAAATATTTGCAAATGAAGCAACTGACAAAGGATTAATCTCCAAAATTTACCAGCAGCTCATGCAGCTCAATAGCAAAAAAACAAACAACCCAATCCAAAAATGAGCAGAAGACCTAAATAGACATTTCTCCAAAGAAGATATACAGACTGCCAACAAACACATGAAAGAATGCTCAACATCATTAATCATTAGAGAAATGCAAATCAAAACTACAATGAGATATCATCTCACACCAGTCAGAATGGCCATCATCAAAAAATCTAGAAACAATAAATGCTGGAGAGGGTGTGGAGAAAAGGGAACCCTCTTGCACTGTTGGTGGGAATGTAAATTGATACAGCCACTGTGGAGAACAGTATGGAGGTTCCTTAAAAATCTACAAATAGAACTACCATATGACCCAGCAATCCCACTATTGGGCATATACCCTGAGAAAACCATAATTCAAAAAGAGTCATGTACCAAAATGTTCATTGCAGCTCTATTTACAATAGCCCGGAGATGGAAACAACCTAAGTGCCCATCGTCGGATGAATGGATAAAGAAGATGTGGCACATATATACAATGGAATATTACTCAGCCATAAAAAGAAACGAAATTGAGCTATTTGTAATGAGGTGGATAGACTTAGAGTCTGTCATACAGAGTGAAGTAAGTCAGAAAGAGAAGGACAAATACCGTATGCTAACACATATATATGGAATTTAAGAAAAAAAATGTCATGAAGAACCTAGGGGTAAGACAGGAATAAAGACACAGACCTACTGGAGAACGGACTTGAGGATATGGGGAGGGGGAAGGGTGAGCTGTGACAGGGCGAGAGAGAGGCATGGACATATATACACTACCAAACGTAAGGTAGATAGCTAGTGGGAAGCAGCCGCATGGCACAGGGATATCGGCTTGGTGCTTTGTGACCGCCTGGAGGGGTGGGATAGGGAGGGTGGGAGGGAGGTAGACGCAAGAGGGAAGAGATATGGGAACATATGTATATGTATAACTGATTCACTTTGTTACAAAGCAGAAACTAACACACCATTGTAAAGCAATTATACCCCAATAAAGATGTTAAAAAAAAAAGTTGGTGAAATATTTTTCATTCCTGTCATGTTAAATGCAATATTCTAAAATATATTACATAACTATTTGATAAGCAAGATTTTTTGTATTATGTTGTATATGCAACTGTAGTATGTCCCATGAAGTATAGCATGGGACATTATGCTAGACTGGGCTGAACTTGCATTAATTCCATAGTCAAGAATTAATTTTTAGAATAAATTTCAGATACTTTCCCCATTTCTCTTGCCGTTGAACTCTCTTGCATCAAATTATTGGGAAATAAGTGGAAAAATGAGCTATATAAAGGCTGTGATTAGTTGTGTTCTATTAATATTGATGAAATTGGTTACAGGTGTTTGGTTGATTGGTTGTTTATTTCATATTCCTTCTCCCAACTTTGCTCTGGATCCTCTAAAGAAATGTAATTTCACAAATGAAAGATTCATAGAGAGAGGATGAGTTAACTTATGATCTAGTATCTCTTTTATCTCTAAATAAAGAGATAAGCATTTTAAGCCACTGTAAGTTCAATTTTCCATAACTTGGCTGCAATGAAAAAAACAAACAGATGCATCACAATTATATTAAGAATGGCATTATTTTTGGTGAAGTCAAATGTGAAGTATGCAGCTTCTGACTTTCTTCCGGCAACCTAAACAATAAGTAATCTTTTGCTCTGATCATGCCCCAAATGGAAACTGGCAAATGACTAATAATTCTAGGAGAACATTTTTGTTATAATTTTAAAGATTTTTCTTATTACAAGCAATAAAGAAAAATAGAACAAATGAGACAAGATGTTAATGGTTTGTGGAAGCAGAGCCACATTACTTCTAAGTTTCTCAATCAAGGAATTCATCAGAGTGATCTGTCAAAATGAGTGATATAAATTTATGAACTAAATTCAGCTACAGAGTAAGAGATGTACTGCAAAGAAAGACACATTGCAAACAAGGAGGCTTTGTTTCCTGTTTACATAATTGAAAAGATTAAGTGTAAAAATAATGAAATCTCTTTTGTTCAATTTGGCATAATTCCATTCTCTCAGCTGCACTCTCCCTAGGTTTTTACAATATGTAAATGTGCTTTAATGTTTTCTTAATGCCTATACACTCTGTTAAATAATAAAGTGAGCTATTTGAGAAAAATGGTTATTGAAAATCAAAGTTAATTATTAATGAGTCACAATGTCCTTAATTTGTCTTACATACAAATGAATTTATTAATGGATCAAAAATAGTTTTAAACGCATAATTTCAGGAACAAAAGATAACCAGTGAGGATTTATATTTCACAGGAATAAAGATGAGGATGTAGAGAATGGACTTAAGGACATGGGGAGGGGAAAGGGTAAGCTAGCATAAAGTGAGAGAGTGGCATGGACATACATACACTACCAAATGTAAAATAGATAGCTAGTAGGAAGCAGCCACATAGCACAGGGAGATCAGCTTGGTGCTTTGTGACCACCTAGAGGGGTGGGATAGGGAAGGTGGGAGGAAGACGCAAGAGGGAGGAGATATGGGGATATATGTATATGTATAGCTGATTCACTTTGTTACACAGCAGAAACTTACACACCATTCTAAAGCTCCAATAAAGATATTAGGAAAAAAAGAAAGAGATAATTAATTGGCTATCTTCTGATCAGAAAGTAATTGCCGGGGCTTCTCTGGTGGCACAGTGGTTAAGAATCCATCTGCCAACAGAGGGGACACGGGTTCGAGCCCTGGTCTGGGAAGATCCCACATACCGTGGAGCAACTAAGCCCGTGCTCCACAACTACTGAGCCTGCGAGACACAACTACTGAGCCCGCGTGCCAGAACTACTGAAGCCCGCGTGCCTAGAGCACTCCACAACAAGAGAAGCCACCGCAATGAGAACCCCGCGGACCGCAATGAAGTGTAGCCCCCGCTCGCGGCGACTAGAGAAAGCCCACGTACAGGCACAAAGACCCAATGCAGCCAAATAAGTAAATAAATAAATGTCCTTTTTTGTAAAGAAAATAATTACCTGTAGAATTATAAGATCTTAGAATTTGATACCCAAAATTAATTCTTTTTCTTTTAAAAGTATTGACGGTTAGGATTTTTAAATTTATTTAACATGGACAGTATCTCAATTATTGACATATATTGAAATTATAGTCACCAAAATCCTATGTATTTTTCATATCCTTGACTGAGCCATGTCTGATTCCTGTATTTGTCTTTTTCCTTTTTTTTTTTTTTTTTGATTCTTATTATAAGACCTTATGTTTGGCAACATTAAAAAAAATCCATTCTATTAGATTTGGTTCATTTTCCTATATAACAATATCTTCTTAAATACGAATCTATAACATGGTATATTAGCAATGTCTTTTTTGTTCCGTGTTGGCTGCATCATTGGTGGCTTCAGTCAAATTATTATTGATATGCTGAAAACACCTCAGATCACATTAATATGTTGAAAAGACATCATATCTTGCAAGCATCCACTAAACATCTTCTATATTGACATCAATCTATTAATCTGCACTTTAGTGTGTGAGAGCAGAAAACATGCACTCAGCCACTTATTAACCCATCCAATTCTATTTTTGTTAGTCCAAATGTTTCATAATAAGATGTCATGAAAATCCTTGCAGAAAGCCTTCTATAAACTGCATGTACCAGTCTAATATTCACCTCAAAAAGGAAATAGTGGACTTGTATATGTCCTTAGCAAGGTTTTCAACAAATCTTTTTTTCGTATCTTATATATAAAAGAATAAAAGTGAGAAAAAGGCTGCTCTGTTTTGACTTGCTTTCATTAAATAAACACAACCTTTTCTCAGTGCTCACAAACAATTTATTTTATAATTTCGTGCAGAGTCTTGTTTGGAATTAACATCAAACATATCAGATTGTAATTAGCAGCATCTTTCTTCATTCTCTTTTTGTCAATTCATGCATTATTTACATATACCATGGACAATCAGTGCTTTGCCCATTTTCATGGTTTATGAAAGAATCTATGCAATCAGTCCACCATTTCTTCTCCAAGATATCACCATTTTAAGGTGCAATTCACATGGGCCAGGTGTCCAGCCCATTTGGAGTACCAAAGTATTGACTTGGAGTTCAATTTCCCTAGAGTTTATTTCTGTCTACTCAGTTTAAAATATTGATATTTCACTTCGCAAAAGACATTATTAAATAAAATTGAACGTATTCCACATTCTGTCATTTATTATCATTTATTATCATTCCATGAATCCCAAGTGAACGGAGTATCCATTTCCTGGTCTTTGCTCCAACTTTTATTAATGTCATTAATGTTTCTCTCATTCTAAATGTTATTTACAGCTATCATTATGGGATCAGACCATTTTCTCTAGTATTTCCGTAGGTGGTAGGAAAATAAAAGCAAGGGTTTACTTTCAGATTCTGTTTTTTCCTTTTTTTTGTTTTTGCCCAGGCTTATGCATTACAAACTTTTTATTTCCATGCCATTTAATATTTCTAGGTATAGGGTATATCTGCTTCTACTTCAAGCTCTCAAATCACTATTTTTTTTTAATGGGAGGGTTATGTACAAATTTATAGACTAGAAAAATCAACTCTAGTTCACACACAACTACAACTATTAATAACTTGTGTGTATTGAGCTGAGAAATTTAACAAGAACTGTTCTGTATATTTGGCACATATAAGTTCCTTCATTTACTCCAAACTCTGTGAAGTAAATATAATCATCATTCCCACATTACAGATGAGAAAACCAAGGCATAAATAGGCTAAGTCTCTTATCCAAGGTCACACAGCTAGTAAGTATGAGAGAACCAGTAGATGAATCTAACCAATCTATTTCCAGAGCTTGACCATGCTTAGCCAGTTTACAATAATACCATTTCTCATATTTAGCTCAAGATTATTTGAATGCTTCCTTTCTGATTCTTATCACTTATCACTAACCAACAAATTCTTCAATTTTGTTTGAAATAGACGCTCATCACTGCTGCTTGCTTTAGGAAATAATTTTGTCCATTAGGCAAGAATTTGTCAATATTCTGCTTTAAGGAGAGTAAGTGTGCAGTCTCCATCACCGATACCCATTCCCAGTGCTATGATGTGCCACAAACCCTCCCCCATTTAACTAGCTTAGAACCTTCTGTATGTCCCTTAAATAATATCTCTTTATTAATGTTTTCTCTATACCTCTTTATTTCAATCTTCTCTAACATACTAGATTTCCAGTAAATGGGCACCTACTTGACACATGGTCTGCTCCAATTAGGTCAAATTCTTATTAAAGAAACCCATATTTCAATCACGTATCTTAACCCACCAAATTTGATGTGTTACCATAGAATTTGTGTCATTATGTCCCTATCTACACATTAGAATATTGGAAATCTAAGGCCATGTGTTTTACTTATGGCTATCCTCAAACTATTTCCTTTAGAAGGGTCTGGTAAGCTCTCTATTAAGAAAGCAATGAAAAGGAAGGAAATTTCTATTTTACTGAATCATCTGGATGTATGATTTCTTCATTCAAAGTTTTCAACAAGTCTTCATTCATGCATTAATGGAAAATAGGGGCTAGTGCAAGTAAGGAGACTCCTGTCCTAGATGTAGTTCTATCACCAACTTTCTTTATGAACTTTACCAGATCTTTTGAATGTCTCCTTTAGTCATAATATATTCATAACATTGGTTATTGTATGTAAAAGTATCTTTAAGTGGTAAAGAAGCATTGTTAAGCTATGCCATTGTAATTAATCAGCTCTTCATTCATAACTGAATATAGACAATTTGCTGAGCATGGTTGTGAATGAATGTCACAAAACCGATAGATGCATAAAGAATCAAATAATAATAATACCTGATTGCATATACTAATTTTTTTTTTTTTGGCCACGCAGCATGCGGAATCTTAGTTACCCGACCAGGGATCAAACCCATGCCCCCTGCGGTGGAAGTGGGGAGTCCTAACAACTGGACCACCAGGGAATTCTCACATATAGTAAATATTAGATACCTGGTAGAAGTTATAACTCTGTACTGTAATTGGTTCTTATAAAAAAAAGTTGGTAGAAATATACCCATGAACATATTGTTACTTACTAGATGAGAAATAAAAGATCTTAATGAGACTGTAGCTCAGCAAAAGAAACCAGCTATCTTAAACAATAGCTGGTGATGATAAAGGTATGTTTTCTTTCCTTTGGAAGAAACAAAGCTGGCTTCAAAGACATCTAGTGAAAATGGCCGATGACCTCAATAGTAGAAACAAAGCCTAAAGGAGAAAAGGCTATTTATCTTTATTGTATTAACTATTTGGTTCCTAATCTTCTACTTTTGTCTTTTAGTTTTTATTCTTATGTAAAATAATGGGTTTATCTTCCCCTTTCTCTTTCAAATTTTGTTGTCATTTAATTCTTATAGAACACTAAATTTGTTCACCCAATGCATTATGATACAAATTAAACGATAGAGAAATACATTAGGAGACATTAGAACATGTCCTTCTCATAAATTTTCAGATATAAATGGTATCCAGACCTATCGTTTATAAGGTTTCCGTGTTTATATATTTCATTGTATAAAAATAAATACATGGAATCTTTTTCATCATTTTCTAAAGAGCTATTTTTTAAAAAGTTCTGATCTTCTGGTTAAATAATAATGAAAACTTATAGACAAATTATAACATCAACGAGTGAAATGGAAAGTTACCCTCAGGAGAACGACTTGTATAATTGTTACAGAATAATACAAACTTTAATTTGATTTACTGATTACATGCGTATGCCAAATTTCTGTTTTTTTCTTCTTCCTTAATAATTGATAACCTAGTTGAGAGCAGAATTACAAAAGTGCGAGACAGAATGTAATGATTTAATAGAGCATTAATGCTTTAGTTTTAGTTTGGGAGTAGTGGAGAGCTAGTAATGGGTACTGCCTGAAATGGTATTTTTCCCAATCATGTTATAATTTTATTTAACTAAATATTTTTTAAAAATATGAATCAATAGCTTACCTTAGAAAAAATACATTTAAAAAAAAATCACCTAAAGGATAAAAACATAGTTTATTTACTCCTAACTGAAATGGTCAAACTGAATAATGTCCTCATTTTAATACAACTGAAATTAAAGAATTTTTTTTTTTAATTTTTATACTGGAAGGCCTTTCCAAACATGCAGGAATCATGATCTTAGATTACCTCATTGACCACAAAGGCTAGCTCAAAATGCTTTGTGTATGTAACTCAATTGCTTTGGTGGATACTGTAAATAGATACTACAATTAATATTTATTTCTATCATTAGAATACATTTAGAGAAAAATTTTGTTGGCTTTATGATATGCCCTGGAAGATGCTATTGGAGTATAGAGACTATATGGGGGTTCACTGTTATATATCTTTTTATAAATTACAAAGATGTGGTGGTGGTTAATTCTCAATTTTCCTATGTGATTTTTTCATCATTATCAAGCTTATACAATTAGAATAAACGGTTACAGTCCACAGATGAATGTGCTCACAACTCTAGGCATGGAATGAGTCAGCAGGTTGTACAGCAGAATCAGGTGCTAATTAACTCTTCCTTAGGTAGAGCTATGTTTCTGAGGCACCTGGCTGGTAATACTAGAAGAGTATTTAAATGCTGGTCACACTGTACCCATCTCTATATTCTCAAAGCATAAAGAAGGCCAGCCAATGATTCTAGTACATATTCTTAATATCTTATTTGATAAATTGCCTATACTATTTGGCACATTGTAAATATATATATAAAATAACGGAAATAAAATAAAGGTTCACAAGCCAAATTCAATTTTTCATAGTGATTACTCATTTCCAGAATATATTGCATCTTTAAAAACTACTCAGAAATAATGGAGTATATAATGGGACTATGAAAATGTTTATGCTAAGATTCAGATAATGTTCCCACTGTTGTTTTCTTATATCCCTCACTTATTTCGTGGCTTTCTTCATGTCATGTGATACCTAAGTAAATGAGAAATTCAGAATAAATGGGAAGTTAAAATATCTTTTCTTTGCCAGATTTTCAGTTTTATGAAAGTAGTAAAACGAGAAACCTTAAAAACGAACATACACATACAAAACGCAATGAGTTTTTCAAATATTTTCATATATATTCCAAGTTCTTACACTGGTACAATCAATTTATAGTTGTTTTCTGTAAACATGAATTGACAATTTATAATGGATGAAGGTCTTTGGGGCGCATGAAGTAAAATGCTATGGTAGGTTCAGCATTAATTCAGGGGAAAAAATTGATTTCATCATCAGTTCCCATACTGTCTGCTTCTGGCTTTATGTAAATCTAATAACAATTCTCTGGGTCAGACTATTCATTTGCAAAATGGGAATGAATGTGCTTTCCTTTTATTTAGAATAGACACAATAATGTGTTACATGTACCATTATATTACATCAGTGAAAGTCGCCACAATATTCATATATATTATATGGAGATGGAGAGCAAAGTCTAGTAAATTAATCTTCCTGGCGGAAATATTGAACTGTAAGATATTTTGTTTCTTTTCCAATTTTAGTTGGTGCCACTTGTTAGATAAAGTAATGTCATGAACGGAGCTTGGTCTAGCCATTGGTTGCTTAAAATTTGAAAGCTAGTCTATATAAGAAAACTAATTTTAGAACTTATGGATTGGTCTTGTTATCACTGAAGCATCTTACTATAGTCATAGCTAATATATAATTTAAGTAATATCCTTTATCCTTCTCTATTATGGAACTATAATTCATGTTAGAGGTTTTCTGAAATGTACATTTCATTTGAAAACAAAATGTCAGATTATGATTTATTTCCATATGTTGATTCCCCTAAAAGAATACATGTCTGACAAGGAAGAAGACACCATGTGAATTGTTTCACTTTTGTGAAGAGGTTGTGTTTCTATCTAATAGAGAAGAGTCACCAGGCTGGCTTTCCTAATAGGCAGAAACAGGACAACAAAGGAGAATCACAGCACTCAGCAGTCTGCTGACCTACTTTGTTATTATAACTCATCAGAGCTATGAATGCACTTTTTTTCTCAGTAAAGCTACATAGTGACTTGTCAGCAAATTAATTACATCTTGTTAGGGCTTTAAAACATTCTGTTAAGGCAACACATTGTACTTAGAAAAAAAAATCAGTAATATAATACTATAATTTATAATGTATAGAATTCAAATCTGAAATACATTGCTAGACCTCAAGAGAGGAGAAATACATTTTTAATTAAGAGATATCTAGTTTCATGTCTTAATTATATTATCTCAGTTGTATTATTTCAATCAGTCATTATCTAATTAGTTTATGGGCTTTGTAAAACAAAAAGTGAATCTATTTTAATTTTATCTTTATGCATTTGCTAGAATATCAATAGATAATAATATAGTCATCCTAAATTTCAGTATTCTACTTGTATATGGGGAATTGCATATGAATAATAGGTATTCCTTTTTTTTTCCAAATCATTCACTTAAAACCAATAAACAGTTCTTTTTACTCTAGCCCCCCAGCACATGTTTATTTTGACTATTACAGTTTTTGAGCTAAAAGTGACTGGAGTCTCAATCCCCACTCTTTGTCGAAGGTTCCTGATCGAAAACCAGTTGACAGTAATGGAAATACAAGTCTCCCTATTTTGTGTCTCCACACCCCTTGGTTTATACCCCCTATAGTCTTTAATCTCAATCCACATAAGGCTGCCACTAGCACACTGTTATGTGAGTTTAAAAAAAAAAAAAAAAAAAAGCACTCTCTGGGTGGCTAAATTAGGGAGGGAAAAATTGGAAGAATGGCCACATTTTCAAGTGTACCTGTCCTGGCAAGCAGAAAGAGGGCAATACTTCCTTAGCACTTGTCTCCTTGCTCTTTGGGCAGTGCATACATTACAGAGGCCACAATTCAAATTTATATTAATGACTTTTGTACATAATTTTGTATATAATTTTCTATTCATTTAGATTAGGAAATCTAATTATCTAATCTCTGTATAGTTTTCACACCTAGGAAGAAGTACTATGAACAAAAGCTCTTTAGAATGTAAGCACTCTGACGGCAGGGACTTTGTGTCATTCTCTACTGCTTGTTCAGCGCCTACAACAATGCCTGGCACAAAGCAGGTACTCAATAAGATTGCTTAAGTGAAAGAGTAAATAATATACCCTCATTTCATAGCTGAAGTACAGTAAAGTTAATCGATTTGCCTAAAATCACAGAGGTTGCAGGGGTAGACGCAATTCTGGAATGTGTCTCTATAAATTCAATTCTGCCAGCTTTTTTCCCTCTCTATTCTGCTGTCTAGGAGAGCCAAGATAAGCTATATTATGTTGTGGTTTACACATTAAAAGACATGCCTCTGGAGAGGAAAAAGATAACTGGAGGACTGCATAGCAGCTCTTCACTGCTTAGACTTACAAGTAAAATATGATACTGTCACTCAGAGCCCACTGACCATCACTATCACAGGGCCCCATCCAACTGGAAGGGAGCTAGAAAATGTGCATAGTGTGTGGCCTCTTGGTTATTAGTAAGTGTCCCTGACACATTGCCTCAAATGAAAATAAAATTGCACAGTAATCTAGATTTTTCAATCAAATCTCTTATTTTCTCCACATAGGTTTTATTAATTAGACTCTTCCAGACATTTTATATCTTTTTTTTTCCTCTGATAGTCTTAGTTAGTATTGTTCATACATCTTAACGTTTTGCTGAAAAATATTGTTATTTATATAGAAATGAAAGGCTCGAGAAGCTCATTGATTTGGATTTCATGAATTTTGAGTATGTTATATTGCCCACAAGTTGGTCAAGTGATTACATATCTTTGAAGAAATCATTTGATGTACACATTACTATAACACAAATTATCCAAGGAACAACATTTTAAATGCATAATAGAATAACTCCTTTACACATAATTTTCAAATGCTGCTGTTAATTACCCATTCTGTTATAAATAATTAATATTTATTTAGTAATATGTGCAAGAGTGGTACAGGACATGTGGGGTACGCAGATACTTATAAGGCACATTGCTTGACCTCTAGAATGGCATCTCTCAAGATGAAATAATGCATAGATTCCCTCAAATAACAAGAAAATAAAACATTATAAGGAATGATGTTTGAGTTGGCTTAAATCATTTTGAGGATGATATTACTCAAATAAACACAACTATAAAACTAGATATGTTTCTTATCCTTATAGTTCTTGTAAAGCTGAAACAGACATAAATTTACAAACAAAATATTAACAAAAATAAATTAATAAACACATCTCAATTTAAATTTATTGTGATGGATGATGTTTTGTTTTGTTTTGTTTGCTGAAACCAAATAGTTGTATACAAGGTAAATATAGTGATGATTATTATAGAACTAGTTTTCCTAGAGTATGTAGTTTAACACACAAATTATGTACTATGTAATGAATGACTTAGTTTTCAAACCTATTTCTCCATTTTGCCTATGGTGAAAAATTTGTACATCTAATATCATGTTATTAAGCCTTCATTTGGTATAAATGGATGATGTATTTATTAAACCTATATGCCAGAATTATTTTATATAGCACCTCATGGCACAATGCACTTCAACCACAAAGGTAAATTCAGATGCTGTATTTAGGTTGATACTAAATTCATAATATGCTTACATTGAAACATTTCAAGCTATTGCCAACATGTATCCATATATTTACCAGATTGCTGGGAGAAACGCTGTAGACTCCTTGACAGGAAACCTGAAGATTTCAATTAGAGATGCATTGCTCTAGGAATGTATTATTTAGCTGCAAATCCTTCTTTATTCTGTAAAGTCATTCCCTAAATTATGTCAAGATTAATATGCAAGTTCAGATGCACTGTATTTTTTATTTTCTTAGTTAGATTCTCAAATGAGTATTTTATAATATTTTATAATTCAGACCAAAAACCCATTGCCTCTGATCCCTTTAATTATCAAATGTTACAATTTTAGTGTGTGTGATACACCTAAAACACAGTCACAAAATATCATGGGAATGACAAGATTTTCAAAATTAATCTTGTTAAACATTAATTATCTGGCAAATCCAAGATTTTCATTCAGACAGAAATCTATAATTCAAACATTTCTTGAATGAAACAAAAGCAAATATTACAAATGCATAGCAAGATTAATTCCTATTCAGGTTGCATTTTGCAAGTCAGTATCTCTTACCTCTTCAGTTCAAGTAGCCCACCATGGTTAGTGATTGACTTTTTTTAAATTAAGTTTTATTGAAGTATAGTTGCTTTACAATGTTGTGTTAGCTTCTACTGCACAGCAAAATGAATCAGTCATATATAAATGGAGTGACTGACTTTTTAAAAAACATTACTTAAGCAATTATTTTAGTGGAATTTATAAGGACTGGAAAGGAATTAGCTAAGAAGAATTGGGCTTACGTCTATGGAATAAAATGCAGATTAGAAATAGTTAATATAACAATAAATATATTGAACAAATTACCAGTTAGTGATATGGTACAGTTATGGCAATGCCTCTGAATTTGTCATCTTAGGGCATATATGGATAACTAGCTAGTAATGTATAAATGTAGATAAGGATATAAATACAAATGTAAACATCATTAAGGAGCATTTAAATATATAGAGAGATAAGGGTATAGATATACATGCAAATGTGTTTAAGAAAGATTTAAAAAATATATATATGAAAATAAGAATATAGATATAAATGCAAAAATGGTTAAGGAGGATTCAAAATAGTACTTAAAAATATAAATCATTTAAGAGCATGATATGGAAAAGAAGGAAGGCATAAGGAATTCGCTGCACACTCTACCTAATCATTATCTTAAATCATTTAGTACCAATGTCAAATGTTAAAGCACAATTGTCAAGCCCAGACCCCAAAATGACTAGCATCAATCATGTCCTGCATCCACCCTGATCTGGCTTCCCAGTTTTGGCCTTCCCAATATGATTTTCTTTTTCTACATCTACGTCTCATATCAGTCTTGCCACTTTTTAGTATCAAAGCTCAAATGCTGATTTTCAAGTGACTTTTTACTATAATTGGTGTGCTGTGACTACAAGTTTCTTTTTTTGTAACTACTTTTTTAAACTGTTTTCTATAATCTGTGCAACATAAGGTATTCTAATGTAGTTTAGAACAGAAATTATAGAGTCAGATAGATATGCATTCTAATCTTGATTCTATAATCTACTACATGTGTGACACTGAACAATTAGTTTAACCTCTAAAAATCTCAGTTTTCTGAACTGCAAAATGGAGGAAAATAGTGCATACCTCATTTTTCTGCTGTGAGGACCAAATAAGATAGCCTTTCTCAGAGCACTGGGGTTTGTATACAGTAAGCATGATATGTAAATATAGAGTGCTTTTTTCTTATATTGGATTTTCATTTCTCCTTTATAACCCTCTTTGTATATAAATACACTTTTCTCTGTTTTGTTGTGATGGATGGAAGTTTTTTGAGAACTCAATAACTTTAGGATAGAAAATAATACCTTCAAGGTCAAAAGATACTATTGAGATTCTCTATTGATTAAAAATTGTCTTTTTTATGGTTATTATCTCCTTCATATCACTAATACTCACAATATAGAAGAATTTCTGGTCCTTATAGTTGAATGTAAGACTTAACTCTTTCCTACGCTCTACGTTAGAGTTAGACGTGGAAATAATATTAAATAAATGTGAAAGAAAATGGGAGCCAATTTCCTAAGTAAAACTGCAGCCAAAAAGAAAAAAACCCAAGAAGCAAATTGCAAATTCAGGAAAGGTATTTTGTTCAACATCAGAATATAGCAAAAGTTTTACTATGTTAGATTAAAAACAAACACAGACACAAATGGGCACATATACAGGCATTTAAAGAAAAATGAGCAAGACATTAAAATTTTTCTTCATTAAATGTGTTTACCACTACACATATTAACTAGTATATTTCCTAATATTATAATTATACAATTATATGCCATTTATGGATACCTAATAACAATTCCTTTACTCTTTCAATAATGACAATTGCTATTTTTTAAAAGATACATAGAGAAAATTTAAAATAATAATTATTTGCAAACTTAAATATTAGTTGGTGCCAATGATGAATCATCTTTTGGCAGCGGTGTTAGTGTTTTTTATAACTATTCACTCAGTCAGCCGTGAGTTTATAAGAGCCGTTGTTTTTTCCTCATCCCCAAATATCTTAGTACTGTCTTTATGTTTGCTTCTTCAGTGATAAGAAAAGTGACAGATCTATAATCAATGAGACTACACAGATTTGAAAAGCGAGTTCATCAAACTCCTTGGTTTGTTTTTTAGATACAGAAAGTTCCATAAAGAACATTTCTCAAACTTTTGATGATAAGTGACTAGGTTACAACAAATTACTATGTTTGGCACTGTTGTAGGCAGTGGAGATAAAGTATAGAACAAAATCCAGACAAATTCTTTGACTGAATGGCACTTATGCTCTGGTGTGGGGAACACAGAAAAATATAAATAACAAATAAGTGTGTGTGTGTGCATGCCCATGTGCGTGTGTGTTGCTAAATTCTTTTAAGATAAAATATAAACAAATTGGGTAATATATTAGGGTGGTTAGGGAAGGCTTCTGTGAGGCAGTGACATTTAAGCAGATATGAATGAAATGAAGGAGAGATCCAGGTGAATACTGGGCCTCAAAGAAAGGAGTGAAAGGAATAAAGAATGGAGGAAAGGAGGGAGGGAGGAAGGGAGAAAAATACGTAGGCAAGAAGAGACAAAAGGGAGAAAACAAGACATTCTTCTCAACATGTGCTGTAACCCCTCTTGCCTTCAAACACAAAGCCTGAGCTTCATTGGTTAGGAGACAAAAATGTATATTCTTAAGATGTCTATGTCATTTTTACAATAACAATCTATGAAATTAATAATAGAACAGTCCGGAAAAGAAGAGGGTGTTCGATTTATGCCAAAGTTAAAATTCTGTGAAAGTCTCATAAAATTTACCACCTATAAAATGTGAAACATAAGAGAAGGCTATTCTGATGTGCAGTTAACTTAAATAACGTTTTATTAAATATAAGGTAATTAAAATGTAATGCAAGAAGAAAATATGAGAACTTAAAGAGAGAACAAATATCTGTGAATATATATATTAAAAATATTCACGGGCCTCCCTGGTGGCACAGTGGTTGAGAATCTGCCTGCCAATGCAGGGGACACGGGTTCGAGACCTGGTCTGTGAGGATCCTACATGCCGCGGAGCAACTAGGCCCGTGAGCCACAACTACTGAGCCTGTGTGTCTGGAGCTTGTGCTCCGCAACAAGAGAGGCCGCGACAGTGAGAGGCCCACGCACCGTGATGAAGAGTGGCCCCTGCTCGCCGCAACTAGAGAAAGCCCTCGCACAGAAACGAAGACCCAACACAGCCAAAAATAAATAAATAATTAATTAAAAAAAAAATTCACAATTGTTTCATTCCTTTGTGAGTGTTGCACTATGTATACCAAAATGAATGCTCTTAAAATTAAATGTGAATATAAGTACACTTAACTATGTAAATCAAATTTCTATTTCACAGACATTTTTATATTTACATGTCTTCTATGGTAAAGTTTAAAGGCTATCTTTCCCATGATGTTTTCACTAGAAGGAAGTACTAGCTGAAATATCATTGCATGTCATACATATCTCATTTGCATTTACATTGATGAAACATGTCTGCATGTTTACAATGCCTAGAATTGCATGTCTTGAACACAGTAAATGCTAAAATCATGTTGAAAGAAAGAAGTTATTCTGAGCAGTAGGCATTTTTAAAAGAATGTTGTACAATACTATGACTATATGTGTGTGTACGTTTGAAATAAAATGTCTCAATATACACAGAGTAAGATATCTAAAAAATAGAGGCTGTAACATATACATCCCCCTGGAACATTTCATGTAAATAAACTTTAGCTCTAGAAACAGAAACGTCTGATTTTATATCCATAGAAGCAAAATTAAGTTTTCTCTCACCATTTATGAGGCTAATTAGATCATTCTAACATAAATATTTAGAACTTGTTGGCAAAACGTAAAAAACACAGTGTAAAATAATACGAATTACTTACAACCATCTCATTTAGAGACACCCAGCAATCTGGTGGAAAGTCCTGCAGCAGTGGTACCAAGAACTGAAGACAGCCATCCCAGTGGCACAGGAGCAGCATCATGCCGATGAGGTTAAAAATTCTCACCACAGCGCTGGCGAGATCATATGTCATGTGGAAAATCTGTTGACCAAAATATAAAATCAATTCTTATAATCAAATTTTTAAAAGTCAAGAATACTACCAATGTCAGTAGACATTGACATTATATAGTGCAAGTATCAATTTAATAAAAATACAGAAAGAACTTTTACAAATAGAAACAGAGATTGCATGTCTTTATCCTTACATTGAGGTCTGGCACTCTATGAGTATTACAACCAACTGTGGGTTCTCCATGAGGAACAGAGGTGACATGAATACATTAAATCGATGAGTCATGTTTTAAAGAACATTGGTTTTGCCAGTAGTTTTTCACTTACTGTCCTTCCAAGCATTTTAGCAAAGGTGCTTTAAAAGAAGTTAGCAAATTTGACAAATGATGGGCACACGCTTCTCTGCTTCTCATTCCTTGTTAACAGATTTGTTGAGAACCAAAAAAATAACCCAGGGACTGAAAACCATTAGCAAGAGTAGTTTAATTGCAAAACATAAAGGAAGATTGACAATTAACTGCAGTTAACTTTATAGCTATATGAGTTAGAGCTACTTCTTTTATTGTGCAGATTGAACGTGAATAGTGGCTTTTGAGATAAAAGTTCTCTGAATGGTTAAAAAACAACCGGGCAGCACATTTTAAAAATTAAAATTGTTATGTCCATTGTATTATCTGTATGCTACAGGTTTCCCTTTCCTGTGAAACTTTATTTGTATTTTCACAACATCCATTATGATAGGTTAGATTATTTCAGAAAGCACAAAAAATTATGACAAATGAACATTCTCCATCAGAATTTTACAAGTGGAAACTTACACAGAGCCTTATATTTATAACTTCTCATTCAGAACCTGAATCCTTTCTTTAGTAGCTCATGTGTTATATCACTCTTCCATTGCTAATACGGTTTCTGCTTATATTTCACCTAGTCTAGAATAACAAAATCCACTTGGGAGCTGATGTATAATTGTTAAAGGGCTACTGAGTTAATAAAATTAATAAATATGTATAAATACACAAAGAAACGACACCTTGAGATACTTAGGATCACATTTTGTATAATTCACCAAAAGAATGGTCTATTTTTGAAGTAATGAGGACACCATGTATTGAGAAATTAACTGAGAAACAGGAAAAAAACTCGCAAATTTAATACTTTGATTTAGAAACTATATCTTGGTAAGGAAACTTCTATAATTCTTAAGAAATGCATACTGAAGTGTGTAGAGGTAACATGACAGCACAGCTGCGTTTTGCTTTTATAAAATCAGCAAATCTATCTTTAATTGTTTTTCACTTTGATATATTTCTATTAGCCATTAATTCTTTCTTTAAATAATCTTCCTTTATGACACAGTAATCAGAGTGAGCAAAAAAAAAAAAATCCTTCTTTGTGGGAATGTACACACTGTTCTGAATTTTTTTTAAAGTAAGATTGGGATCCTGGATTTTAAAGTCAGCAGATCACGTATTTTGATATCAGACAGCTTATATGAGTAGCAATTTATTTTAAAGCATTAAGAATTTTATTTCCTGTAAAATATTTTATTTTATTTTTTGTGACTTTCAAGTCTTGTTTTATATTTTTTAAAATTTTTATTGGAGTATAGTTGATTTACAATGTTGTATTAAGTTTCAGGTTACAGCAAAGTCAATCAGTTGTACATATTTTTTAATTTGGTTTTGTGTTTGGCAAACCCAAAGAAAAGTCCTTTTAATGTTCTTTCCTCTGATATTTCTTGGTCACTGAATTTGAAAATAAAATAGTACCAACATTTTTATCAATAACTTTTCATTAAAAGTAACAGTAAAATACAATAAAAAAGTTTTTTACTACTAAAGTAGGGAAAGAAAATCACCATGGATTTCATTTTTTTGTTTAGTAATAGAATTCTATATTTATATCTAAGCATTTCCTGACAAAATGGACATATTGAACAACATGTCTTTTGGGTAAGTGTTACATAGTTGAGAAATAGGGTAAAACTGAAGAACATAAACTTCTGGATCAAACAAGAAACTAATCTCCTTTCAACCTTATTATCTAAAATAAACAATATCTGAAACTGTCTGCCAATTATCTCTAAACTATAAAATATGGGCAGCAACCGGCATTCAACTATAAGATTTTAGAATGAAGTTTGGGATGTTACAGAGAATTAGGGCCCGTTCTCAGTATAGCTGACTTTTATGGATTTTCTTCTTTCTTTATCAGGAGTTAGATTCTTTTTGTAAGGTCTTAAGTGATTATTTACTGAAATAAGATAACATATTCTAACAGTTATTCACCAATTCCTTTAATAAAACCCTGTTATTTCTAAATTGTTTTCCAGAGAAACAGAACGACTATTTTCATAAAGGACGTTAATGGGGTTATAAGGCCTTTCATAATATATTAGAAACACAATTTTTTTGTTTTGCTTCCATGTGATTACTGAACCCCTATTGTACAGGATAATCCCTAGAATTAAGCCTAACCTCTACCCCATTTCTATTCCTAACTTCACAATGTTAGTATACTATACTCATGCTAGATTTATATACTAACTCTACTGTAGAGTGCTCACATAATTAATTTCATAAACGGTCTCCCTTTTGGGCCTTTAACATTATGTGTTCAAAAGTGATCTCACTTTCTGGAGCTATTCCAAAATCTAACATTGGAAGAGGCACAGCAAGTTGGCTATTTTGACACTGGTTAATATCAAAAGCTAATTACAAATAGTCAAATCCATGTAGCTCCATCCTGATTTATCTACCTGACAAAAGGACAACATAGTGTATATAGTATTACTTTTGATGCATACATAAATGTGTGTAGTTGCTTGGGCCCGATTTGATTGTCTGTTGAGCTCTTATAATTAATACACCCTGGAAGGCATAAGCTTCACATATGACCAGTTGCTGAGATATTTATTTATTCATTCATTTATTTAATATTTATTATTTTTTAATTGAGATAACATTGGCTTGTAATATTATATAAGTTTCATGTTTACAACATTATATTTCTACTTCTGTATACACTACAGCATGCTTACCACCAAAAATTTGGTTTCCATCCATCACCATAAAGTCGACCCCCTTTACCCATTTTGTCCACCCCATGCTGTTTCCCCTCCGGTTACCACTACTCTGTTCTCTGTATCTAAGTGTTTGTTTTGTTTGATTTGGTTTCTTCATTTATTTTGTTTCTTTTTTGTTTATTTATTTTTTATATTCCACATAGGAGTAAAATCATATGGCATTAATCTTGCTTCATCTGACCTACTTCACTTAGCATAATATCCTCAAGGTCCATCCATGTTGCTGCAAATGGTAAGATCCCAACTTTCTTACAGCTGAGCAGTATTCCTCTGTATTTGTATACCACATCTTTTTTATCCATTCATCCATGGATGGTCACTTAGGCTGTTTCCACGTCTTGGCTATTGTAAATAATACAGCTTGAATATAGGGGTGCATATATCTTTTCAAAATTAGTGTTCTTGTATTCTTTGGATAAATACCCAGAAATGGGATAGTTGAATCATATGGTAGATTATTAATGGCCCTGGTAAAACCTTGCTCATGGAAGATTTGGAATGAGAAGCCTGCTTCCTTATGGAGCACATACATCTGCAGATAGTCACGCTAACCAAAAAAGGAAACATCTGGTCTACTTTAAGCAAGGCCATAACTTCTTATTGTCTAAGGGTAGCTTGTAAGATAAGTCTCAGGGCAACTTTACTCAACTTCCTGATCAAGTGGCCAACATCATTGATTAATTAATTAATATTTTCAGCTTTTTTCCATCTATGAGGTAGAAATCCTAAAGTGATAAATTCCTATCTAAATCTATTATCTTAGCGCTCCTGCATGCAAACCTGACAACTCAAAAACAGCACTGTAGATGACACTCAAATTGTTCAATGAATTGTAGTTATTAATTGTTAAATCAATTGTAAATTGTTAAGTAAATTATTAAATGAATGAATGAGACTGTTGCAGGGGGTTAACAATAACAGCAAAAGTAACATTTTATGATCTTAAGAGTGGAAAGTTTTCGCTTTTGTGTTTTAAACCAAGGAATTTAAAAAAGAAAAACAACTTCATTATTTTCTACCTTCCAAGTAATCTGTACTTGAAACCTGATTTGCATGCTCAGAGTGTGGGTAACAGAAAGGCAGACCATTCTGACCCACCAGCAATATGTTTTAAGTGGTACTTACAAGAGTCAACAGAAAAAAAATAATTAAAATAAGTTTGAAAGGTAGCGCTTTAATTTTATTTTCACCAAAACTAGACTACAAAATATGTCAGTGGAAGGCACTGTGCTTTACATTCGCCCAGCTCAGAACATTGTGTTTTTCATATGACTTCAAGGAGAGGAAAGAGCTGGTCACAGATACTCATTGAATTACTTTTATAATATTATAGTTCTAGAATTCTGCCCAGATGGAGTCTAATAACTCCAGATAGAATTGCTGGAAGAATTATCTGAGTAAGATAATTTGATTCCGAATCCCAAATCCTGCCCTAATATTTGCATATTTGTTCACCATAAGTATAATTTTTTGTGATATTTCTCCCAGGAGCAATGTATAAACTATCCTGTTCTTAAAAGGTCGAATCCCTAACTGTGTTATATGGAGATATCCATAAATTAGCAGAGTGACTGATTCCAAAATGCTTCCACACTCATTCTTGATAAGCTGGATTCAGGGGTCTCTCAATCTAATAACCCACCTATGAAATCGGTGAGACTTAACCAATCCTTAACTATTTGGTTTACTATGTTTTACTTAACCAAAAAATGGTCAGTTTGGGCTTCCCTGGTGGCGCAGTGGTTGAGAGTCCGCCTGCCGATGCAGGGGACATGGGTTCGTGCCCCAGTCAGGGAAGATCCCACATGCCGCGGAGCGGCTGGGCCCTTGAGCCATGGCCGCTGAGCCTGCGCGTCCGGAGCCTGTGCTCCGCAGCGGGAGAGGCCACAACAGTGAGAGGTCCGCGTACCGCCAAAAAAAAAAAAAAAGGTCAATTTAAGGCTTTTCATGGAATATATTGATCTGTTCTTAGTCTTTGATTTCACCGATGGGAATCATTTATAGGTTAGGCTGCTTCTATGATCTCAGTATTGATTGAAGGCTTCAAACATGCTTTCAGAATTCTTATCGATGTAACATTAAGAAAATCAAATGGGTCAGAAATGGCTCTCTTGACACAGAACATTCTTATTTTTAAGGTATTAAAATAAGTTCAGGTTCTTTGGTTTATCTTTATGTATTTGTACCTGCATAACTTGATATATCTTTTAGATGGAGTGTCTCTATGCCATGTTGACACAGAATACAAGAAAACAAACATTTAGCAACTTAGTCCGTTTCATAGCTAACATATATCCAGAATTCAATATGCAGTAGTCCGAATCAATAGTAAAATAAATATTTTAAGAGTCCTTTTGCACCTTTTGCAATTCTTACCTTGAAAACTATCCAGATTATCCTACCATGCTTTAGGTAAAGTGCAGAAGGTTTCATCTGGTGTATGAGAGAAGAGTATTCTTCACAGTGGTCTCTTTGAACACTGATAATGACCGCACTCATTGGACTAATTTCATCAGTCCCTCCTCTATCTAGGATCTCAAATGGCCAGTCCATAACTTTCCGAAAAGTCAACCAACTGGGCCTCTAATCTTTATCAGCCTGTGTCCATAGTCAAAATGCAGTTATCTACTCCTTAGCTTCCTCTACCTATTATTAGATCCTCTTGCTGTGGAGTGCTTTTTGGAGGGTTTCTTCTTTCCATTGTCACTTCAAAACTCCTCCTACATTGTCGATTAATTCTCTTGTACCCTCAGCCTCATCATAAAATTCTTCCTCTCCTCTCTGCTTTTCCTGAGACTTATGACTGCACCCTGTCCACTTCCCAAAGACTCAGTTTCTCTGGTAACTTTCTCAAACAGAGTTGGTTCAATTCTTTCATACTTCATAAGCCTTAGGTTTTGATGTCAATGCCCTCATTTTCTGAGATCCCCTTTGCCACTTTCAGACAATAATTTGTCTAGCTGTAACAGGAAAATTCCTTCTCTTCAGTGTCCATTCTATTTGGCTATTCCACCCATAACTTTCTCTCATTTCTGGCATCTTACAACCTCTCAATCCCCACCCACCACACATCTCCATTTATTAAGGACTCTGTATTTTTCCACTGCCCTTTTCTGCAAAATGTCAACTTCTGAGTAATCAAAACAGCCACTTTCTATACCTGAGCTAATGAAAATTACTGGATAGGGAACTGTAGATTGTGTATACTAATTTCTTTTAAAAAACAGTAACCTATTTGAAGTCCTCAGCTCTGGTCTATGCATTTCTCTATTCTTAGTACCTATGATTTTCCCTCTTACCATCTATCCAATATTTTTTCCTCTCTTCTCCTGTCCCCAAAGACCATGTCTATGCTGCTGAGTTTCAGCTTAAAATGTTACCTTTTCCAAAGGAAACACATTCTTTTTTTTTTTTTTTTTTTTTTGCAGTACGTGGGCCTCTCACTGTTGTGGCCTCTCCCGTTGCAGAGCACAGGCTCCAGACGCGCAGGCTCAGCAGCCATGGCTCATGGGCCCAGCCGCTCTGCGGCATGTGGGATCTTCCCAGACCGGGGCACGAACCCGTGTCCCCTGCATCTGCAGGCAGACTCTCAACCACTGCGCCACCAGAGAAGCCCGGAAACACATTCTTATGTTTGAGTTCCTTCACCTCTGATCCCTCATGCTTTCCAGCAAACATATACCTGCAGCTTTTCTTACTGGCTTTTTCCTAGTATCAAAAGATGTGTCTTCTGATATTAATCTGATCTTCTTTTCTCCTCCAGGAACCTAAATAATGAGTTCAGAGATCTTCAATCTGTGATGAAAACTAACTCTCTCCTTTGTCAGTTGTGGACACTTTTGTAAAGTATAGCAAAAATGAATTAATATAAAAATAAAATTTTAAAAACCAAGACACATGTAATACAAGCCTTCTGCTTATCCCTTATCCTCTTGGATATGGTGGCAATATCAAATTACTATAATTACTAGATTATGTTTTCCTCAGAACTGTTAACTTCTACACTAGTTTTACTCTGTATATTTAGAAACAATAAAATTTCTCATTTCCTCCAAAGTGTTTTAAATTGAAAAAGAATCTTCACTTCCTAGGTACTTTACTAATTTTTTTGCCTTTATATTCTTCTCAGTTTAGCTTCTCAAAAAAACTCTCCTCACTGGAACTTTGAGACAGAAAGAGAGCAGGCCTGCCCTAGTGGGTAAAGTGGTTTTCTTTTCACAGTTACATGTGCAAATTACCACCTGCTACAAAATCTGACTTCCTGAAGGACGTATGTGTCATAGTTACCCTGTACTTCTTTCCTTCTCCCTCCTCCCCACATATTAGGGGAATGTAGAGATATTTAAGGCTGACTTCATTTCCTGAAATGTGGGAATGAAACTTTAAAAAAAATGTGCATCTATTTGAGCATTCTTTTTGAAGTGGCACAGATATTACATCATTGGAACTATAGAGAAGGCTATGCTTTATCACATAACTCTGCGGTAAACTAAACAGTACTTATAAGGTCATAACAACCACATACTTACAGAAGTGTAGTTATGGAATAGAATATACTAGTTATCAATCATGATTGTCAAAGATATATAGCTAACTATGCGTGTGTTATTTTGATCATGCCCATATAGTTCTTTAACAAACATATATGTATATATAATAAAAAAAATTTTTAACTATTTTAGTTGTAAAAAAATTGTCATGTTTCTTAACTATGATTTATCTTGACTATCACCTAGATTTTAGGAATTTGTTTCATTACTTTGATACTGTAAAATATATCAGCCATTTCCAGTCATACATATTTTTACATAGGATTTTAATTCCTTATACTAAACATTTAGAAAAAGCATCTCTTCATGCAAAAATTGCTCTTTGTTAGCCTTAGTAGCCTGAGAAAAAGCAAAGACCACGAGTGTTGAAGAAAACATAAGAAAAATGATAAAATAATATGGATTCTTTGAAGATTTCTGGTAGGAAATGATAGGAAACAGTTATAGTGGAAACTATAAAAGTACAAACCTTGAAAACTGGGAAGCACAATGTCTGGTGGTACAGAGTTTTGCTCAGAAAATGTTTTTTCTCCCACAGAGGTTATTCATCTAACAGTGAAGTTGCATAAATGGGTCAATGTTAATGAGTACCTAACTGAGATAGAGCATTTCTACTAAGATCACTCATTTTCCTTGGAATTTCAAGTCAGCGTCATCTGACGAATGGCAATAGGTCAGAAATAAAAAATGCTTATGATAGGTTACATTTTGTTAACTGAATATACCTAAATCTTCACATTTTTAAAACTCCTTAGGAAAAAGTAGTACATCTTTTTAACTTATATGAGGACTGTGTAGTATAACAGAACATCTAATTATTGGACAATGCCCTAGAAAAACGAAAAAGCAAGCATAAACCCCATGTGTTTAATTTACTTTAAGAAGCAGCTTACACATTTGGAAAATAAAATTACAAATGAATATTGAAAATGGTCCTATTAAGAAGAGAGTTGACTGGATTAGTACTACGGAAAAGAAAGTAATTAAATTAAACAATTTAAGACCGTTGTCAGGCTTCCCTGGTGGCGCAGTGGTTGAGAGTCCGCCTGCCGATGCAGGGGACACAAGTTCGTGCCCTGGTCTGGGAAGATCCCACATGCCGCAGAGCGGCTGGGCCCGTGAGCCATGGCCGCTGAGCCTGCGCGTCCAGAGCCTGTGCTCCGCAACGGGAGAGGCCATAACAGTGAGAGGCCCGAGTACCGCAAAAAAAAAAAAAAGTATTCTAGTTTTTATTACTATGTAGTTTATTTCCTCAGTATACAAAATCAATCACATGAATTTATGCCTTTTTGAAAAATATACCATACAAAGAAATAGAGAAATGTACCTAATGTTATTAAGAACAGATATTTTATTTTTGAGACTTCAAGTCAGAAATTTGTATTTTAAAATTAATCTAAAAAATGAACACTCTTAAAACAGAGAGACCACTTCAGTGTACAATCTCTGGTAACTGAACTATAAAAGCAAATAAAGTAGAGGGTGTTTAAACTCATTTTATATATTCTGTAAATTGTTTTCCCATAGATAGTATCTTGTAGATATTACATAGTCAATAAGTTGAATTGCTTTGAAGTTATCAAGTAAGAATATGACATAGTTTTCCATTCTATTCATTTATCAGCCAGAAAGAATTTTTGTACTAATTTTCAGTTAATCAAGTTCTATTAACTTGTCCACTAGTGGTCTCTTGATAATATATTTTTAAGTATACCCCCAAAATAATATTATATATTGTTATATCTTCCATTTTCTATACATTCTGTGAGAAAGAATCTGCTTCAATATTTTTGGTCTCACATTCATGTAATTTGTTAAATTCACAAGTGATGATAAATGTTTCGCATCTCAACCAATTTTTTTGGCTGAAAATATTGAAAGTTGTAGTGTTTGTAGTATGGTAAAAACCTTTAAAATTTGTCATATACATTTGCATGGAACATTAAATTGCTTCACACCTAATATATAGTTTTCAAATCTTTGAGCAATTATTTTGTTAAGTACCAAAGTTAAGATGAAATCAAAAGACACTTACTAACCACAAGTTTTGCCATGTAAGGACTTAAAAAACTTGTCTATTGGGGAAATGCATAATTTCAAACCATAAGATTGAAGTTCTGCATTAATCAGTTTCTAAAAATTTGCCTTAGCTTTTCAACTAAAAGAAAGAAAATGGGGTAAATGAACTCTGAAGTACATTCTACACATAAAATTCCATAATATCTTTACTTTAGAAATAAGAAGTACAAATTTTTAAAAAGTGAAACACACAAGGAAGCCAACATCTCGCACACACACCCACTCCCACACCCCCACATACACGCCAAATGGAAGAGAAACCAGAGGTGAAACATTATTTTATATAAGTAATTTCCCTACGCCTTTGTTGATGAAACACATAATTAAAAGTATAATAAAACTAATGATAATATAAATGCATGGTAAAATAAAATGTGGCAGAGGCCATAATATTTAGATAAATTGCACAGTGTCTTTCTCAACATCCCCAGCCTCCATTCATCATGTATGAATGGTCATGTGCAACCAGCACATTCTACCAATTGTCAGAAGTCAACAGGGGAAACAAGAGAAAGGGAAGCTGACTTCTGAAAGAAACTGTTAAGATGAAAATGCTTCTTCATAATTTTTTAGTAGTGGCCATCAGAGTTACAACAGGCATTGGCATGTCAGCTAGCTGCTCTGGCTAGATGAGCCAGTCAAATTTGAAATATTAATTTATTTGAGTGGATTTGTGTCATTGATGCTCTGGAAGAGGAAGTGGTGCTGGTTCACTGTCTTGGCAAATGCCTTGGAAAGAAAGCACTAAATACATGATTTTGGTATGAAGCCAGTAAAATAGAACTAAGAATCTTAGTGAATAAATCACCTTATGACATTTGATGAAACCTAATAAGTGAGAAAGATATATTATTATTGCAACCTCCTAAAAAGAAACTAAAACTTTATTATTTGGGGGTTTTTCTGGCCATGCCATGAGGTTTGCGGGATCTTAGTTCCCCCACCAGGGATTGAACGAGGGCCCCCTGCAGTGGAAGCTCAGGGTCCTAACCACTGGACAACCAGAGAATTCCCAGAAACTAAAACTTTAAAAATATGCAAGAGTTGGAAAAGTTGCTAGCGACCCAAGAAACATTTGAGTAAGATTTGATCTATTGGAAAATGGCATGGTTTCAGATATACTAGTTGGACACCTTCCAGAACTAAGCATGCACTATAATGCTTCATCAGTTCAGATAATAGTGCATCACGGTATCTGGCAGACCAACCAAAGTGTTGAAAATACTTAAGTATCAGAATTATTATAAGAAGTACATAAACTGATATATGTGGAAGGACCCTTAAAAGCGGTAAGCCATTTTTGTATAAATTTAGTTTTTCTTATCACCAAAACCCACCTAACGGGCTTCCCTGGTGGAGCAGTGGTTGAGAGTCCGCCTGCCGATGCAGGGAACGCGGGTTCGCGCCCCGGTCCGGGAAGATCCCACACGCCGCAGAGCGGCTGGGCCCGTGAGCCATGGCCCCTGAGCCTGCGCGTCCGGAGCAGGTGCTCAGCAACGGGAGAGGCCACAACAGTGAGAGACCCGCGTACCGCAAAAAAAACAAAAAACAAAAAACCACCTATCAAATAATGGCTCTATGCAGAATACAATGTTAGGCTCAGGATTCTTCAGTGCTCATGGCATCACCTTCACCACACACTCACACACACAAACTCTTTTTTCTCCAGAGACCACCCACCTGTTTTAAGCAGTATTCATTTTTCTCTAGACCTGCTGCAGAACTCTCATAATTGTTGTTTCCTTTAACACATCTTGTAGTAGTCATACTTAGTTTATACCTTTATTTGGGGTGGGAAAATGGTTAGGGCAGTAGGGACATGGGTGAGATCATCTTTCTCTTCTACTCCTTTAACAATAGCTTGTCTGGGTATAGAATTCTAGATTGAAAATCACTTCCTTCACTTTATTTGAAGACTTGACTCCATTCCTCCCACTGTCTAGTGAAACTGTATTTTTCCCCAATTATGAATTTAATTTCTTTAGTGAAAAGAAGAGGAATTGTACATGGGGATAAGTGAAAACTGCCCTAATTCTTTGTGTGTTCGTGGGTGTAAGGGGGTGAGAGATGGGTTATGAGTAATGACTCACAGAGTTTTCATTTGATCTTAAATTAAGCACCCTTCCTGTGTTAGCCCTACGGCTCAATTACATCCTGCCTTATGCATTCTAACTCCAACTCCAAATGTCTCAGAGGTTTCACAGCACAGTTTGGCTCTCACTTCCTTTGAAGACCCTTCTGTAGCATATTCCAGAATGTGATTTTCTCTCCTTGTGCCAGTCCTTGTTCTGTTCCCTTTGGTTTTCAATCTTTTAAAAACTTTGAGGACTTTCTCTTCTAGATAAGAGTCTCCTGTTCTTGTTCCCTTCTGTTTTATACATGCATTCCTTTTTCACTTTGATTGTTTAATCGTGCTGGAGTCTTAAGAGGGACAGAAGGCCCACCTATGTGTCTTATCTATCTTCTGGAATCAGAAATCTTTATTTTATAATGTATCCTTTCTGTAAACCCCTAATATAAAAGGACTTACACAACTCAAATTCATAGTTACATATTCTTTCTGGACTGACTGATTTGTTCCAATGAGCTGTTGATCTATTCAAATACCAATAAGTCATTGATTAGTTTACCTCTGTAGCATATTTTTCAGCCTCTAAGTTACCCACTCTCAATAATTCTCCTTGTAAGTAGTTTGTATTTCATGCACATATTTAAAAATATATTTAGAATCACTTTGTCAAGTCCCTCTCCCATTCATAAAATTGTGTTAGGCTTTGTTGTAATTGATTTAATTCATGTTTCTCATTGTTTTTTCAACATTAATTACCTCATATCTCCAAACTCCAGTCTCATCTTCTCTGAAAATATAGTCTACTTGGCATACAGAGCTACCATTTTTTTTTTTTTTTTTTTTTTTGCAGTACGTGGGCCTCTCACTGCTGTGGCCTCTCCCGTTGCTGAGCACAGGCTCCGGATGCGCAGGCTCAGCGGCCACGGCTCACGGGCCCAGCTGCTCCGCGGCATGTGGGATCTTCCCTGACCGGGGCACGAACCCGTGTCACCCTGCATCGGCAGGCGGACTCTCAACCACTGCGCCACCAGGGAAGCCCCAGAGATACCATTTTATGACTCAAACTTCATCATGGAAGTTTGCTGCTTGAACTTTTGTTAGAAATCCAGAGAATCTTCATGATGTCCAAACTCCAAAGGCCCCTTGTGATCTGCCCTCTGTCTACCATTTCACTATCGCCTCTCACCCTTCCTCTGTAGGTATTCCATACCGCAGACAGACCAAATTTGCCATAGTAGTACCCTTTACACAACATGATTGCATCCATTTACATAATATTCTCTCCTGGTATAATTTCTTTCCTTCTATCCCCTTTCTGACTGATGAGCTTATTCACACTTCAAAACTTGGCTCAAACATACCTTCCTCAGGAAAGACTTGTTTGACCTCTCCAGGGAATGAATTAAGAGCTTCCTCCCATATGGCCTAGTCTATAACTCTTAAAAGTGTTTGACACTTGACTATAATTATGTGTTTATATATTTGTGTCCTCGCTGGACTGTGAGCCCTTAGAGGTCAAGGACTGCATTCACAAAGCAAATACTCAATGCATGTTTACAAAATAAAGGAAAGTAAACAGGGAGGAAAAAAGGAAGGAAGGAAGGAAAGAAGGAAGGAAGGAAGGGTGAGGGAGGGAGTGAGGGAGGGAGGGAAGGAATTCCCAGTTTAGAAATAAGTGACACAGTTTACTAGATGGAAACTTTGGGATTATTATATATTTTTCCAAATTCTTTTTTTTGTGGGTAATAGAATGGAGATTTTGATTTGAAGAGAATTCTTATCATGTACCTGTAATGAAATAAATGTATACACAAATTTTGTTTGTAATTTTGGTACCAGTAATTCCAGAATATGTTATCCTTTGTCACATCTCAGTTACATGATCAATATCCATATAGACATTGTCATCATTGTAGCTTGTCCTTATTCAAGGTTTTAATTAGCAAAATTAATTCTCTGATGACATCTTTCTATCTAGTTTTTATTTTTCATTGTCTTTTTTTTCAATTGTTTGAGAGGAGTAGTATTTGAAAAGTTCTGTTTTCTTCCACTTTCTACTCTGCTCATCACCATTTCCTTCATTATGCAGTCTGACACAAAAATCCATTATTTCAACAAGTATCTTATCAAAATTGTCAATTCTCTTCTCCTCTGTTCTATTCTCATGGTAATATCCTGTTTCAAGATTAACTGACTGTCCACATGCTCACTCTTATATATGAGCTTCTATATACTGCTAGAGAACCCCACAACTGCACAGCTAGCTCACAGTTTTAAAATCAACTAGGTTTTCAGTGCTGTTTAATGAGATTGGCATGTCCCTAGACTGCACATATCTGATTCGCAAACTTTCTCAGGTCTCCCAAAGTCTACCACACCTTGCCTGCTCACTTCATCACAAGAAAATATTTAACATCCAATTTTATTGAAAATATACTGTCATTTAGAAACACATTTGCATCCTTTCTCCTTCTTGCTCTTACAGCATGACATGTCTCTTTTTTCTGTTTTTTTTTTAATCTTACTATATGCTCAGTGACCTTGCTTTATTAATTATCCCTTTTCTTCCTTCTCAGACTCTTCTCTATATTTTTTCCTCATCAGCATTTAAGCATGCTTAAATCTTTACTACATGTATTTTAAAAATTGTACAGTGTACCTATATTCTACTCCATCCACTTTAATAACATCTACTTCTCAAATATACTAAAAATGTGTTAACATGTTCTTCACTTTTTCTCCTTATATTCAACTTTTAAACATTTTGGAACCTGGTGTCACCTATCTATCAACTGAAGACATTCATGGTAAAATTGGCATAGATCTCATGTTGCCATCATTGAACAATTTCCAAATCTCATTTGCTTGACCTTCTTTCATATTCACCAAGTTATATCTACTCCTTCTTGACACTCTGTTTTCTGTTTCTGATAATTCAGTGTTCCTCATTGCTCCTTGTTTACTCGCATTTCTCTGGTCAATTCTATTCAGTGTCCTTAAGCTACACATTCTCTGCTTTCTCTAGGAGTTGAAATTACTCAGTTTCCACTCTACACACTTTCCCTAAGGGATCCTTCCACATCCATAACTTCAACTAATACTTATAGTCAGGGGACTCCATTACCTTGACCTGTACTGAAGACAACCCTCTTAATTTTAAAACCCACAATCCAGTCACTCTGCAGATGTCCAAAATTGTATCTCCCACCTTCCACATCCCAGCTGAATTCTTTGCAGGGACTAATACATATCAAGCCTCAAAGTAGCTTTTCATCAGTGTTATGCCAGACTTACTCTGTTCCCTCACCCTCCACATTCAATTACTAACTACATTCTATAAATCTTCCTCTGTAGAAGTTCTTAAATTTCAAAATCCTTAATTCAGACAATCTTCATCTTTCACATGGGTTATTTCAAAACTTCCTAAATTATTTGCATCTCTCTGGATTTGCCTTCCTGTACCCTGCAACTAGAGTTTTCTTTCTAAAACACGAATATGATGACATTACTTTCCTGGTTAGGAATCTTCAACAATGCTCCAATTGCTCCTTTGACTTAAAGGCCAAAGTCCTAAGTGTAGCATATATGGCCCTTCATGATTCAGCCACTGCTTACTTCTCAAGCCGCCTATATCCCTTTCTCTTAGTCTCTACATTATTTACTTCTGGTCATCATATTTGAACACTTCTATAATTCTCTCTTGCCACTGTCTCCATAAACTTGATCTTACTGTCTTAGTATCTCAAAGTCTTTGGTACACTGTTAATTATAATAAACATGTTGAATGACTAGAGAATGGATGAGTGAAACTTACTACCTGTTAATATTCATTTAGTTTCAGGTCTATATAAAATAAATAGCACACAAAGATTGCAATACAGGTGTCACTCAAAAATCAGTTGTATCATTTAAAAAAATCTGAATGATTTCAATCTGATATTTATTTTCCTATTAATTCCTGTAGAAACTAAGTGAAATATACGTTTTATTGTCGTTGTTTGAGTATCAATAATGCTTGCATAATGAGTGTGTAAAATAAACTAGTGATTAAATTTTGATTACACATAATAAGTGTATGAAAGTAATTTTAATTACATTTATGGTCATTTTCATATGTTCTCTAATCATAAATTGTTATTAAACAGAAGAACTTGGTTTCTATGGTTTGAATGCATGCTCTGCTTGCAGAATTTTTAAAATATTGCAGGATTGGCAATATTCTTTTTATGATGGTGCAGACTGTTCTGAGTTTTTGAGACTGTTGGATCCAACAACATAAATCCCACTGTGTTTTAAGGCATTCCAGAACCATTATGAATTTGAGCTAATGGGCTAACCCTGTAACAGACACCTAGGCTGAGCCAAAATTCACTCTAAAAAACTGTAGATTTGGATGTATCCCTATAGAATTGGCAAGAGTTAAACTCAATAGAATTCAGTATTTCTGACAAGTTCTAAATGGAGGAGTCCAAAAGGTTATTATTATCTGTGCTTTCACCCAGCATTCAAACTCACAAATCACTGTCATGTTTTCTGCTAAAATCATCATCGATTCTGGACTCCATAGGATTTCATTCATTTGGTATATTTATGTAGTATAAGAGTTTATAGAAGAGAATATTTTTGTATTATGCTCAGTAGTTTATTTAGAAAGGAAAACATGAATTTTTATTTAAGACTAACAAGGGTGAAAAGTTTTAATATGTCTACCTCTATAGATATATTTCTGTAACCACTTTTCCTAAAGCTCTTCAAAAAGAATCAGCATTTCCTAAAGGAAATGTTCTAATCTCATTCAATTACATGTAGATGTCCAGTTTTCCCAGCACCACTTATTGAAGAGACTGTCTTTTTTCCATTGTATATTCTTGCCTCCTTTGTTGTAGATTAATTGATCGTAAGTGCATGGATTTATTTCTGGGCTCTCTATTCTGTTCCATTCATCTAGGTGTCTGTTTTTTGTGCCAGTACCATGCTACTTTGATTCCTAGAGCTTTGTCTTAAGTCAGGGAGCATAACACCTCTAGCTTTGCTCTCTTTTCTCAAGATTGTTTTGGCAATTTGGGATAGCCAAAGAGAATAAATGCCTTGACCATCACAATTATAAAAATCAAGGACTAGTATTTCCTCCGCCTTAGATGATTGTCTCATTACCATGATGAATTTCTCTGACTCTGTAACTGGCTTTTACTTTCAAAATACTCTGAGAGGTGTGTCTGTGCATGTGTGTGTGTGTGTTTATTTGTCGTACATTTGTAATACATCTATTTATCTTTGACACCCCGATCATCTTGAATAACAGAGACATTTGGGGGTTTATATTTTGTTTAAACCAGTTTAAATTAATCTGAAATCTGCTAGCTAAATCTCTCACTGTGCCCCTACAATGATATGCGTATATCTTACCTAGTCAGGCCGTAAAGTATATAAGGGAAAAGCATAATAACACATTTTGGCTTTTGCACATTTTTTTAATTGAAACCTGGATTTATTCACTCTTTGAAGTATCAAAATTTAAATGCACAAACCCTAAAGACTGTCAAATTGTTCATCATAATGTATAAAAACTATTTTAAAAATATATTCATTGAAGTTAATAGAAAAATGCTTATCTTCTTGGCAATTAAAGTGGATGATGTATTTTCGACAGAAAATTCAGGTTCTACTTGTCACTATGAAAGATTAAAAAACAAATATGTTTTCCACTGTGACATAATTGTAATGATATTATTAAATATACACACCAGAGTTTACTGCAAAGTATGATTCGGTTTAATTCTAAGTGCAATAAACATTCTTTTAGATAAAGATAAGGCAATTTTGCATTTAAAAATAATCATTGCTCTTTATTAATAGTTTTGTCTTAATTTATAGTTATTTAAATTTACTATATAAACTTGTCCTTAAATCTATCATATCACCTTTACTAAAACTAGGATACAATGATAGAAATGGTTTGCGAGCATTCCTTTTATTACATTTTGGAGATTATATATATAAATATTATTTATACATATATAATATATATATATTTCCCTAAAGACAGAAGACAATAGCTATAAATTAGAATGTGCAGAAAACTTAATTACATTTTTCAGCAAAACATTTTTTTCTTTATTTAACAGAAAAGAACTTTATACTTATATAAAAAATATAAGCTGGAAAAACAAAGTAGCTTTTTACTACACTTAATAACATAGAGTTTTAATCTTTCTAATAGACTTCTTTATTAATAATGAAAAGTGAAAAGGGGGCTAATCTGTAATATTCACAAACAGAAATGTAATTTTCAAATGACACATCTATGCATATAGAATGAGCTCAAAAATAAAAACAATAAGTAGTGCTCACCATGAGTCATGTTTTCACCACCACTTATTCTTTTAAACTTCTTTAAAATATCTCATCACTTAAACAAAAAGCTTTAAAGTGGCCATGGTTGCCTGTGAATTTCTTGCCCGTTTTTTCATCTTCTCTACAACTTTGTCTAACTCCTTTACAAATTTGGTCTCAGCATAGCCTTTACTTCCTCTAGATAACCTTCCCTGTGTCCCTTGGGATTGTATTGGAAATCCTTCCTTATGTGTTTCACAGCACCCTTATGCTTTATTTTAGCACTTATCATGATGAAACACAATTGACTCTGTTTGTCCTCTTCATAAGACAGTGTGTTCATGTACAAAATGACTATGATTTGTTTTTCATTATATTTCTAGTACTTTATATGTATTTTTAGCTTTACATACAGCTGGGTAAATATTTGTTGAATTGAAAATAATAAGAATTTAAACAAATTTGCAAGATCATGTATCTAGCTGATTTCACTCCATACTGTTTCCAGGATACATTTATACCACCCTAAGACATACTCAAATGAGCCATTATAAACACATCAGGACATGACATCCAACCTAATTTCTAAATCTTACCGCCTGGAATAAACCCTCACTGTGCCAATGACAACACTTCGTATTATATCATCATCTCTCAAAACCAATTAAACCATTCTTTCCAGAAACAGAAAACCTCTGTTTTCTCACTTTATTGAGATCTGGAAGTGACAAAAAAAGAGGTGGTAAGTAGACTATGCTATCACACCAATATTGCTCAAGGTTATGGGCACAGGCACATTTTTCATGGAGCGATTCTTGAGGAAAAACTTCTAATCATTCAGAATGGTGATCTAAAGTTAGTCTACAGAAGAAATATGACAAAAGCAAGTACCTAAAACAGTGCTTTGAGAAATAATAGGAAAAGCCAAGACTAATTCTTTCAGAGTCAAAAGCAGGTTTTGTACAAAAGAACAGTAGAAAGAAAAGGTCAAAGAGAAAAGATATACTCCTTAGTTTTGTTGGTGAGGAGGTCAATAAACTTGGTAAAAAGTATTTATGAAGCTAGCATAGGCAATAAACAAACAAACAAAAAAGGCAGAAGACAAATTATGAGAAAAGTAGCAATAATTTTTAGTCAAATATGTTTAAGTTAAAGGGTTAATATAATTAATGTGCAAAAATGTATTACAAAGATACAAGGGAGGTGCCAAGATTCAAATAGAAAATTATGCAAAGATTATAACTATGCAAAGATTTTTCCATGAAAGAAAAAAATTATCTGATAAAAAAATACAAATAGTGTTCAATCTCTGAACAATGAAAAATTATAAAATAATTTTGAAATGAGATGTCATGTCTCACCAATAATATAGGTTAGTTTGTAATACTTCTTTTCTAATGAAGACTTGGAAAAATGGATTCATTCACGGTTGGAATATAAATTGGTATAACACTTAGCTAAAAAATTGACAACAATGCATCAATATTTCAAAATATTCCATATACTTTGAAATAATAACATGTAAGGGTCAGCTGTGTGAAAATACTCAGGCCTGTGTTCAAATATTTATCTGTGGCTCTCAGGACACATCAGTGAACAAAACAAAGATGTCCACTTTCATAAAGCTTACATTCTAATGGTGGAGAAGGGGGTACACAGATAACACAAATAAACAAACAAAAAAAAACTTAAATCATGTAGTATATTAGAAAAGAGATTATAAGTTTTATGGCAAACAAAGTTGGAAAAGAAGAGCAATGTCAGAGAGATCAGTAAATGCAAGTGGCTTGGCTAGAGGGGGGCAAAGGTTGAGCACCTACAGTATAAATTGGGATCATCAGGGTAGGCAAGCCTCATGGAGAAGAGGCTTGAATGAAGTGGCAGAGTTAGTCAATTCTGGAAGAAGGAATCACAGTGAGAGAGCTCAGTCAATGAATGTAAAGGCCCTAATGTGGCTGCGTAGCTGGCACATTCAAAAATTGCTAGGCTACCAATGTGGCTATAACGGAGGGAGTAGAAAAGTTTTCCTCAAAAATAGTCAAGGAAGTAATGATTGTGGAGTGTGTATGTGTGTTGATTTTGTGGAGGAAAACAAGAACCTGACTGATGTCAAAAAGTTAGCTAATCCTAATGGTGGTAGGAATGGACACTGAGGAAAAATGAGCTAAGCACAGAGATGAGCTGGTAAAGAGCCTGGAAGTGAGAGACCCTGGTATGCAAGAACCTTTTAAAGAAATTCAGTATGAAGTATCAAAATGCTGAGTAATGAAAAGGAGAGAAAATCGGGATGGAAAGGATGGGCTGTGATGAAAGATGATATTGAAAGTCAAATATGAATGGCTTTAGAAGCCTTATTTAGGAAAATAAGAATGTTACCCTACGAGTTTTGAAAAGGGGAATGAAATGACCAGATAGCAATTTTTAAAAATCTCACTCCAGTAATGACATTGGAGAAGGATTTGTAAAGGAGAAAATATAGCTAAAATGATATCGACTTCAAGCTGTCATTGGAATAACTCAAGTTTGAGATAATGTCGTCCAAATAGTGGCAGAGGGATTAAAAGCAATTTAAGAAGCAGAACTAACAGTTCTTGATGATGAATTGGATGGATGCAGATGACAGAGGAGAAAAGAGGGAGGCATTTAGGTGAGTGGAAGTATCTAACAACTAATATAGAAAATATAAAGCAGTTTTCAGAGGGAAAATAATAGAATTTCAGTTTTATACATGCCGAGATTCAATTGCCCATAGCTTACCCCACCGGAAATATCCAAGGCAGTTGAAAATGGATATGACATTCAGAAAACGGATTTGACAAGAGGTAAGAATTTGGAAGGCACTGGAGTTTCTGTGGTCAGGATCACTGGTAGCCTATAATTCATAATTTAAGGGGAAAAAAACCAACATTTCGGGACAGATGATTAGACAAAGTCACCCCTCTGTGAGGTCTCAGCCTCACAGGCATGAGATTTGGAAGCTGCAGACACCTTTGTGCAAAGAAAACAGCACCCCTCCTCTTTGGCAGAGGGAAACTGTAACAAGGCTCATGACTTTGGAAATGGAAGAGGCTGGATTTTACTACCATCACAAACACCCAACACCTACCATGTAATTTGTGGTACCCAGTGAATAATAAAAATACGAGGCCCCTTGGTCAAACATTTTTAAGAATTTCAAGATGGTGTCAACAGAGCATCAAGCCAAGCACAGGATCCTTCAAAGCCTGGGCCATGTGGGACTGCACAAGACACACTCCATGAAGCTGGACTTCCAACCTCCCATCTACACCCAAAATTGTGAGAACTAATGAGATATCCATGAGGAGAGAGTAGAATGAGAAAAGGTAATCTAAGACATATCCCTGTAGATTAACAACATACTGTAAAATGTAAGTGAATTTCTAGAAAAAAGGACTGGAAAACACAAAAAACAAGTATGGTATCATGATTAGATTGATAGTAACACTTATTTTCTTTATAATATTTTTCTACATTTATAGAATATAAAATGCTTTTAATGTCATATTTTATAATCAAAAAACTCAATAAAGTTTTTAAAAACTTTCTACCTCTTTCCGTTTAGGAAAAAGTTTAGAACTGAAGTAGCATCAATGCAATAGAGTGAATTTATAAATTAAAACTCTTGGTTTATCATATTGCTCAGGAAGCTGAAATGAGGGTAAGATTATCAAAATAAGAATCTAACAAAAGAGACATTTTTCCCCTCAGGTAACACAGCAGTACAGTTTTAGTTCTGTGGTTATTTAAATTATGAATCATTCCACACATTTAAAAAAAACATTATTCAAGGTAGGCTGAAATGTGTGATAAATTATCAAAGTAAGCCACCATAGCACAGCAACAATCATCTTTAGCCTGTACATATCCTGCTTACAGAATAGAAAAAAATAAGACAACTTAACTCTGACCTTCCAGATAATGCTAGAATATTTTCTAAAATACAAAGTAGACAATTGGTATGTTCATTGTGAATAAAACTTAAGGCATTCTAAAATCCCATTTTTTAAAAGCAAAATGAATTAGCATGGAAAAACATCCATATATTCTTTTTTCACCACCATTTTCCTATATTGGCTTGGTCACTATTCTCCCAAGTTTTCATTTTCAGAGTTGGTTTCCTCAGGAGAGGATGTTGTCCTGACCATATGGAGGAACCCTCCAGTACAGACTTGTGCTAAAAGAAATTGCCAAACACTCCCTGCTACCAATAATGACACCCATTACGAAAGGGAAACAGTCCATCATCCATGAAAATTTTATCTTTAGAAGGTAAAGACAGAAGTTGATCTGAAAATCCAAAATGTTCAATGTTTGATGGAGCTTATAGAAGTTTATTTTGTTAAATGTAAACCAAGTGTTTAGTCATAACGAGTTAGATTAATGGCTATGTTGGCAACTTTCTCCTTGTGATATAGAAAGAGAGCAAAAAAGTGAGTCTACTGTGAAAAAGCATGTTTTCCCCTGTGATATTATACTACACTCAGATTTTCCCTTATTGGTCCACTGAGATCCAGCATTCATGAATTTATTTGAATTTATTCGTGAATTTATTTTTTTTAGGGTATGGCCTAAGATGGTATATTTCAGAGTTAATGTAAACTTCACATTTTGTATAGATTTTTGGAGTCTGTAAAATCACGGTTTGACTCATAACACTGCCACTGCCTGGTGAGAGGTGGTAAGTTACTTAATCTCCCCAAACCTCAGTCTCTTGACCTGTAAAATGAGAACAAAATTCCCTACTTAATTAAATTACAGTGATTAATAAATGCAATAACACTTTAGCAGCAGCATGCATTCAATGAGTGGTAGTGATTTTTGTTATTGACTATATTTTTTAATATGCTGAAAAGAATACTGGCAGACAGTATTTAACAGAATTAAAATACTAGCGGCTTATTATTATTATTTATTCTACAATGATCTTGTTAGGCTAGTTTCTAGCAAATATTAAATAATTCCATATTCATTTCATATTTCCCAGATACTCATTGTGATTTAATAAACCATTTTTTTCAAGGGCCTGTGTGTGTAGTATGCTGCAGTACCTAACTTTTGAAATCCATATTTAACTGCCTAAACATTTTACTTCTTTCCTCTGAAACATTACTAGTTAGCTCCAGTGCGTGTAGGTTTGTGTGTGTACACATACATATTTACACGTATATACATACATATGAAGTCTTGTACACTTAAACATTTACTTAAACATGTTTTTATTTATTACATAAAAGCTTATAACTAATATTAAGTTTATAATTTTCACTATTATCAATAAATAAGTCATAAATATCTCCTCTTAGGGAAACAAGGGTAACAACTAAAAGATGTTTTACTTAGTTTTATTTACTTAGAAATAATGAACTGTTCTAGGGGAAGGGGCTTCCTGCCCAAACTGGATGGGACATGCCCTGGGGAAGGAGCATGGAGGAGACAGAGGGGATATTTCCAAAGTTAACTCCACAATAATTAAGACAGATTCATCTCTGGCAAAGGCAAAAAACGAAGAACAACAACAAAAAAACTAAAATCCGGTTCCTATGTAAAACAGCTTAGATATGTTCAATTTTTACAAATCCAAGCAAAATTATAATAATAGTAAGAATAAGAGGAAGAGGGAGAAGACGACGAGGAGGAAGGAGAAGAAGGTGGGAGGACGAGAAGGATGAGGAACACCAGCAGGAATACAAACTGGAGGAGAGGGCTTCCCTGGTGGCGCAGTGGTTGGGAGTCCGCCTGCCGATGCAGCGGACACGGGTTCGTGCTCCGGTCTGGGAAGATCCCACATGCCGCGGAGCGGCTAGGCCCGTGAGCCATGGCCGCTGAGCCTGCGCGTCCGGAGCCTGTGCTCCGCAACAGGAGAGGCCACAGCAGTGAGAGGCCGGCATACAGCAAAAAAAAAACAAACAAAAAAAAACTGGAGGAGAAGGTGACTCCCCAAATACAGTCAGATTGCTCTACTTAACATTCCCAATATATTGATATGAATGAGGAAAATTAAAGAAAATGAAACTCATTGTAGTGTCAATAAAAATTACATTATAGTTTACAAAACATGAACATCCATCAAATCCTGGCACTGCTAGAACTTTCTCTAGCTTCTAAAATTTCTTAGTAGATTTGATATTAATCACTAAGTTTTCTACAATAACCAATCAGTTATGAAAATAGCTATTCCTGGGAAACTGGAGTTTTAAAGCTCTCACTCTACAGCATGTGGTGAAGAGAATGCTTTCCCATGGTATTCACTGTATCTGGAAGTGCTATAATTGTTAATAATACACTTAAATATTACATTTAGTGCTTAGGGTTAGGAGAAATAGTCTTCTGAGTCTTATGATTTTAAAATGCAAAAAATTTGCACTCTTTACTGGCCATTTTAATTGACAATTTTATACCTCATACTATGTCAAGAGTCTTTAATAGCTAAAATAAATATGCAAAGTATATGGGTATGATGATCAAATTAGTAGTAAGAAGTTGTCAACTTCAGTTTCACTACAATAATTTAAAGTCTTCTTTCTCGGTTGCCCATAGAAATTGCTTATCTATTTTTGACCCTTCTAGCTCTTGGGACTCTGTTACATCCTGTCCATACTTATTTTATAAAATCATCTTTCTTTTCATTTTGTAATCAATTTAAAGGCAAGATTTTCATCTCAATTGTCCTTTGATCCAGATTGCCTAGCACAGTGGATGAATAGTTGGTTTGTATACTGTAAGTGCATCACATCCCAGGAGTGACTTTAACATGAGTAACATTAGTAACATTAGTAATTGATTTCAGTATGGTGATATAAACATGAATGGTTTAAAGATAATGAAAAAAGGTAATAATTTCATAATTTTTTAGTTGTCATACTATTCACCCCCTTTATCCCCAATCTTAAGTCTTTGTTGAGACTATGCTCTCGACTTGGTCTCATTCCAGCCTCCATTTAGTTCTCCAATGAGAAGATTTATGGATTCCTGTCCCTTTCCCTCACTCCTTGTCTCATTCCATACTGCCTGACCCCTCGCCACATTATTCATAACTCACACATTCTTCACCTAATTATTTGTCAATAATAACTTTAATGCTCTGTGGTGACCTAGATGGGTGGGATTGGGGGTGGGGAGGGAGGAAGTCCAAGAGGGAGGTGATATAGGTATACGTATAGCTGATTCACTTTGTTGTACAACAGAAACTAACACAACATTGTAAAGCAACTATACCCCAATAAAAAAAAAAATCTTTAGGATATGCTATATATCAAAGTTCCTTGTTCAAACTATAAAATGCCTATTCCAATAGACATAAATACCAGTGATCTCACCCTGTGGAAAAGTTTGATAAAAATCTATTTCAATCTCCAAATCATTTCCTTCTCCTAATTCCCACTAACTGTCGCTAGAATGATACTTCATTAGTGGGTTGAATTTAAGTTAAACAAAAGATAAAATCCAACCAAATTCTCAGTTTGGCATGATTTGGATGTGTGAAAAGCTTGTTCAACATAGAAAATGTTCCTGCCTTGTGGACTGACACAACTAAAGTGGCCCTTGTATTTGTTTGAGGAAAGATACTTTAAACTCGGCTTTTTAAAAGTGTAGTCAACAGACTGCTTACATTAGAATCATCAGAATCTCTATATATGGTATTTATTTATTTATATATTTACAACTGCTTTCATCCTAAAAAAAATTGAAAGTGGTTTACAATGCGAGGTAAGTTTAACAATGAACTAATTTAGGCGATTGGGGGGAATTAGAAGGGTAGGAAAAAATTTTAAAGTGATGAGGACAGTATATAAAATATCATACTCCATGAGGGGAGTAGCTTTGCTAGAAGATGAATTACATATATGTCTACACATTGTAAATCACCATTTCTGAGAGCAAATGAAAAAAGAACAATATAAAATCATTCAAATAAATTTTAAAAATTAGCTATGTAATGAATGGATTCACGGCTACTATGATTTGCTAATCTCATAACCCATCCCTTCTTCCAGTCTCCACTCATGATTTTTAAAATTAGAATTATCCAAATACCATTTATATTTAACTTATTTCTATGATACCTCTTTAGCCAGTATTGGATTGAAAATCATTTAGATCAGTGTGAATTTTGTTGTTGTTGTTCATTTTGTTTTTCTTTCAGTTGCCACTAAATTTTGGAATTGCACCAATAATACATGCACACATTCTCTTTATAAATGTTCAAACAATACAGAAATATGTAAAATAAAAAGCAAACATTTTCTTCCTCCTTTATAGCTGCCCTACATTTTTAACTTGTCAGTTCACACACTCATACATTTTACCTCACTATATTCTGGAAAACAGTGACAGAATCAATGACACATTAAACTTCCTAAAACACATCTCTGGTCATCTGATCCCCCAGCTTCCATGATTCAGCATTTTCTTCTGGAGTAAGTAAATCGTCCTAGCCTATGAATTAAGGCACTCATGTCTCAACTCCTAAAATGCCAAAATAAACTCTTCTTAGATGTCTCTTTGTTTAAGACTAATTGAGTTATTTGTATTCTCACAAAAATGCTTACACACCTTCCCACATATTTACACCTTCCCACAGTTTATACCTTTCCACATGCGGTTCTTAGTAAAAATCCACATCACCAAACCTTACTTATTAAAAGCCTGCTCATTCTTCTAGGTCTAGCAACCTCATCCCTAAAGCCAACTATAATACAAAGATCATCAGTGGTTTCCCTCTTGAACCCCGGTACTTTTATTCTGTAGTCTTCATATGCTGACTTGTATTCTAATTTTTTAAATAAACATCTTATATATTTCTCTAAATTTTAATCACTTGGCATACCTCTAGCTCTTAATACATATTTGTTAAATAATGCATTGCATAAAAAGGATAGAGTTTAACATCCACTGAAAACTCTGACAAGTTAAAGCATACAAGAGACAGCTGGGAGAGACAGCATTTACATGACAGCCTTCAGAGAGAGAGAAAATGGACATGTCAGAACTGGTGATTTGTTCTGGGACTGAAAGCCTCAAATGAGAAGAAGGAACGGAGATCATGCCTTAACTCTCAGACAATGTCTGTAATGGACATAAAACTGTCTGGGAAGGTCAATAATAAAAGTCCAAGGGTGAAGTAGGGTAAGTTTTAAAACTTGAATGTGGTACTATACAATGTCATTAACAACGTGCTTCCTAACTCAATCTTGAGGGAACTTGCCCCTGATTTTTTTCCACAATCAGACTGTACGAAATTTAGAAAGGAAGGTAATTAAGAGAGATCTGCAATATTAGGAACATTGGGTTCAATGCCACCTTTGGAAGTATCCTAATAAAATTACGAAGTTGGCATGGGGAGAGTTCTTGTAATGTAACTAGAATTTTTTGAACACTGTCAGGTGGGTTTTGAGAATTATCCTTCTACATATTCAGAAAACTCCAATCTCTAATGTTATAATGTTTGAAGATAAGGCTTAGAGTTTAAATAATGTCCACAAATTTATGCAGTTTGTTAATGTCGGAGAAAAAAAGTTTAATAACCATACTATACTGCCTTACTAGGGTCTGAAAGCTCAGGTTAAAAAAAAAAAAGATGAAGATAATACAAATTATGTTGACCTATCCCATTAGGAGACTAAGAGAAGAACACTGCAGTTGATACAGTGGCAGAAGATAAATTAGCACCGATGGCTGCTGACATCTATTGCAACACCAACAAGGATATATACATCATCACCTGTTCCTCCTGTCAGAAAAATGAAGGATTTAAGCCACTTGCATTTCAATGATTCTTCTAATAAAGTTTTAAATCTAGATGTTAATCTGGTTAGGTACATATCACTTATTTGCATTTTCTCATATTTCAGTCAGGTGGAAAGTAGGAAAGCACTGGATGCGGAATGTTGAAACAAGGTAGGATCCAGTGTGACAGGGGTTAGTGAGAGGGTGATAGAGTTTGGAGAGGAAAGAGGATTGATTTCAGACATGACTGAAGATTGTGGTTGGGCTGGTGCCTGGAGGACGGATGGATGGAAGGAACGTGAACTCTGACGTAGCAGCTGAGGGTAAGAGGAAATAATCCACGATGATGAAGAAGGAACTGGAGTAAAGAGTGAAGTAAGACCTCTCTTGGGGAGGCGTGGTCATGACAGACAGGCTTTCCTATCTTGCTTCCTGCCACACGCATCTATTCCATTTTCCTTTTACAGTCTCCTTCTTTTCCATTATGCCAGTTAATCCGGAGGAGGACGCAATCTGGTTAAGGTAGGGAGAGGGGGATTATCAGATTTTTTTGTTCTCTCTCCTTTTCCCATAAAAGAATAAGTTTGGCAGAGTCAAAGGAATATGGCTTTGAAGATCATTCGTTCATCCAGGTACGAATCTATCTTTTTCTGTTACTAACTCTAATTTTGAATATTTAGTTTACTCTCAGGGTCTCTATTTCCTCATTTATAAAATGGAGATGATAAAATATCTATTTTGAAGGGTTGTAATTGAGGATTAATTGAAATCTTCAAAAAAAAAAACCCAAACACTAAAGATAAGCATTTGATAGGCACTCAGTAAATGATCTTGGTTAGGCTTGTTATTGTTTTCCTTGTCCCTTCAATTGGCCTATCTCCTCCCTTCTTGTTTTGCTAACATTCATCTGATAAATAACTCTGACATCACTAGTATTGAGGACCAGGCAAAGATGAAAAAAAGAGGACAAAGGTTGAGTCTGAAGCATTTCAGAGATTGCTGGTCTTCTGTGTGCTGCAATGTCTGGAATTAGAAGGTAAGCAGGTTCACAAACAGTGGCAGCACCAACTGGCAGGGAAAGGGGCTTCATACTCCCCACTCATAAACTGGGTCTGCCCTATTCTCTGATATAGACTAGAGGCATGTCTCAATTTTATGTAAAAGGCTTTGCCTCTGCAGCTGCCAATATTCTGTATGCCTCCCGCCTCCTTCCAAAGATTCCCACCCTTAAGGTCCAATAGAAATTTTGGACCTGCTACTGTTGAAAAAGTTCAAAAAGAAGACTTTCTGCAGCAAAACAGCTAGGGGCCATCAATAACTCTAAGATGGTTCAGGGACCTCCAAAGAGAGTTCTGAGCCTCACCAGCCCTGTGGAGGAGAAACTCTGGAAGCTGTGTTCTCATGAAAACTAAACTTTGACCATTATGGGTATACGTATGTTGTTCCTAAACTAAGGCACAGCATTATAGAAGCGGCTAGCTCTACCTATGTGCTAGAACATTTTTAGATACTTGATCTAGTTTAAACGTAAACAAATAAATCTATATACAAAATTGAAATGACTCACAGACACAGAAAACAAACTTATGGTTACCAAAGGGGGAAGGGACAGGGGGGAGGATAAATTAGGAGTATGGGATTAACAGATACAAACTACTATACATAAAATAGATAAGCAACAAGTATATACTGTATAGCACAGGGAACTATATTCAATATCTTGTAATAAACTATAATGGAAAAGAATCTGAAACTGTATATACATAACTGAATCACTTTGCAGTATACCTGAAACTAACATAATATTATAAATCGATTATATTTCAATTAAAAGAATAAGAAAGGGTATGGTAGAAATTCCTGATTGCCTATCCAAGAGCCCTTCACACTTTCTTCCTTAAAGTAACTTCATTTTGATAGTGTCAGAAAGGTTTCCAGTTATAAATTACATTTTTCAGCCTCCCTCAGAGATAGAAATAGGCAATCAAATGTAAACAGAAGTACTTCACTGGGGCTTCCAGGAGAGCTCTTTAAGGAGGGAAAGGAAGTGACTCAGAGGGGGCTCACCTCTTGACCTTCCCCTTCTTCCTTTTACAATGAGAATAAGAATGTGAGGCCTCCGGCAGTCTTATTGTGATTATAAGGTAAAGTTGATCATGGAATCCACAGGCTAAGTTGGTGGAATGGAGAGAAAGAACTGGCCTGGGTCCCTGAGGACCACAGAGCTGCCATGTAACCTCTGGACTCTAGTATTATTTTGGATCTCTGATAATAACAGCTGAACCTGTTCCTAACTGATACAGAGCTTATACTTTTATTATGTTAGAACTTTTTAAAAAGAGATTAGAAAATGTTCAAAGTCAAGGTGAACGCCAGCGTTTGATCCAGAAGCAAGTTTCTGCGATGAGCTCCTGCTGGGTGTATGGTAGCACTGCTGGCCCAGAAACCATCAGAGAGAGAAGCTGTGCTGAAGGCCTGAACACCTGTGGTATATAGGGCACAGGTGGCAGTTTGGCAACTGTAAGCCTGCCTTTAGAGTCATGGCCAAAAACTCAATTTGGGTAAACTCATTACCCACACATTGCCCTAATTTCCTGATAGATTTCACTCAGATATGGTAGTTTTCTGTTAGTGTCCTTATGTTATCACTTATTATATTTGTTAACAGAAAAAATATTCTAAGGAAATATTCAGGAGCAATTGATTGGTTTGTGCTTCAATACAGGCTCTAAAGGAATTCGTTTACTTCAAATAAGTGATGCTTTTCTGCCATGTGAATATCTCCTACACACACTTTATTCCAGTTCTTTTTACTTAGGCAAATGACTATCAATACTATTAAACCTTGAATGAAAACCGTATTCTTTCCCCCTCTTCCTCTCTTCCCCAGTTTTCTGATCTGCCTCCTTTTTCTTTTGGATGGAAGACAATTTTTTTAAAATAACTTTTTTACAATAAAAAATGTTGGGAGATTACTACAACAAAAATGATGAAAGTACAGACAACAATAGCAAAGTGAAATTTTAGTCTTTTTGCTTATTAAGCAATAAAACTGTTTTCATCTTGTTTGAATCATTCTATTTTATAAGTTCCCAACAACTTTTGCAGTAGGGAAATACGTATATTTTAACTAAGCCAGTCATTCAATGGCACCTTAAACTAAAGATTAATTTATAATTTATTTTTTATAAACGCTATTACCTCTTTTTCATTGAAGAAGAGTCAAAAGGAAATTTATTCATATATTTAGAAAAAATAAAATTCAGGGTTAGTAAAGAAGAAAATGGGCAAAAGATGATAGTGCTGTGGTTCAAAGCTTTACATACTAGGGAATATTCAAAAGGTCAAGATCAAGTATTTCTAAGTACTGAAGCTATCTTCTCCTGTGTGGTGCAGGGGTGAAGGGCATTAAGAGAAATAGCATGGGGAGAAAGTGTCAGTGGTGGTAACTCCATGTGTTCAGAAATAGGTTTGGAAAGTATTCTCCTTCATAGATTTTGTAATAGGAGGAACCATAGCTATTACATATTGATTAATTTTAAGTGCTTAGGCATTTAACTCTCAAAAAAGCCTCATGATTTGCATCATCCGATTATCTCCATTTCACAGGTAAGCAAACAACGGGTCATGGAAATTAGGTAACTCATCAAATTTTACCAAGCTAGAAGAAGTGGATCCATATTTCAAATCTATTCTCTCTATTGCCAAAACCTTGTTTTTAAACCAGCACCTCATGGACAAAGAGCTATTCTTCTGCTAAAAATCATACGAAAGATAAATATTACATATGATGTTAAATAAAAGATATACCACTCAGGGATGTATCCAGAATTATACACCATCAATTATTGTTGCATTAACTGTATCTATATCCTTTATGAAGGAATCATTCATTCCCTATCATTTACAATGCATATTTCAAAGTGAATTTTTAAGTCATTCAATAGAATTAACAACAAAACTATTAAACAACAAAATAAAGCACTAACAAATAAATGATGAAAAAATAATTATCTTACTATGCTTACATAGCCTGGCATAACTACAGGGAGTAAACTTGGCTCCCTGTGCAAGAATAATTTCTCATCAAAATCTTTAATATAAGGAGGAACCAAGATGGCGGAGTAGAAGAACGTGCTCTCACTCCCTCTTAAGAGAACACCAGAATCACAACTACCTGCTGGACAATCATCAACAGGAAGACACAGGAACTCACCAAAAAAGATACCCCACATCCAAAGACAAAGGAGAAGCCACAATGAGACGGTAGAGGGGGCGCAATCACAGTAAAATCAAATCCCATAACTGGTGGGTGGGTGACTCACAGACTGGAGAACACTTATACCACAGAAGTCCACCCCCTGGAGTGAAGGTTCTGAGCCCCACGTCAGGCTTCCCAACATGGGGGTCCGGCAACGGGAGGAGGAATTCCTAGAGAATCAGACTTTGAAGCCTAGTGGGAATTGACTGCAGGACTTCGACAGGACTGGGGGAAACAGAGACTCCACTCTTGCAGGGCACACACAAAGTAGTGTGTGCATCGCGACCCAGGGGAAGGAGCAGTGACCCCAGGGGAGACTGAACCAGACCTACCTGCTAGTGTTGGAGGGTCTCCTGCAGAGGCGGGGGGTGGCTCTGTTTCACCATGGGGACAAGGACACTGGCAGCAGAAGTTCTGGGAAGTATTCCTTGGCGTGAGCCCTCCCAGAGTCTGTCATTAGCCCCACCAAAGAGCCCAGGTACGCTCCAGTGTTGGATTGCCTCAGGCCAAACAACCAATAGGGAGGGAACTCCGCCCCACTCATAAACAGTCAAATGGATTAAAGTTTTACTGAGCTCTGCTCACCAGAGCAGACATACACACATACTTTGTCAATCTCTTTTTAATTGTCTTGACTTAATAATACTGCCTATACAAATAGAACTCATTACACCTACGTTAGAACTTCAGGGTGTCTGTTAAAATACCATCCTAAGGGCTTCCCTGGTGGCGCAGTGGTTGAGAGTCCGCCTGCGGCTGAAAAGGACACGGGTTCGAGCCCCGGTGTGTGGAAGATCCCACACGCCACGGAGCGGCTAGGCCCGTGAGCCATCGCCGCTGAGCCTGCGCATCCGGAGCACAAGCTCCGCGACGGAAGAGTCCACAGGAGTGAGACACCCGCATACCGCAAAAAAAGGAAAACAAAAATTTCATGTTCAATATCAAATACATTTTTGAGAACAGCACTAGTGGTACATTGAAAAGATCAGTAAAATGAGGGAAATTGTGCAGAATCAGCTCTATATATTCTTTTGGTTAGAGCAATGTATGGTGGCCCAATCACTACTTTTGATATATCTACGCCATTTCAAAATTAAAGGCATATTCTATCAGAACTTTGCCCTAACGTGAGCATCACAAACATGAAAATCTATTGTCATAAACGACTTTTTAAAGACATACGTGCATACACAAGGACTTCTACTGATTTTTTATTCCTCCTGAGAAAATAGGCAAAATAATGTGAGTTCTTTTTCCAAGTTTTGATTTGAACATTTTTTTAATATTTTCAAAATAACCCAAGAATATTATTGTTATGAAGCAGCGTGTTACATGTATCAAGATTTGAAGAAAAATGCAATGAAAACTTAGTGAAATTATTTCTTTCAGATGCGTATGTCTCGATAGATAAATAAAATAAAATTAATATCTTCAGGCCAAGTTGTTAGAAAATGCAAGATTGACATGTGCACCACATGGGTGAATTAATCTTGGAAGCTGGATTAAAGTCACAGCCAGATCCTACTGGCTGAGGCAGAGAGGAGGAAAGAGGGAAAAGGAGGTTTTGAACTAGAAATGCTAACTTATCTGTTGCTATTTTTAAAAGATACAACACAAATGATTTTCACACTCATGAGAAGCTGGACTACACTGTGAATATAGTAATCTTGACTGGAGAGTATGCAACATGTATTAAATAAGGACTGTCTAAATTTGGATGAATGCATACAGGACTTACCAGGAACATCTGCCATTATTCCTTGTTCAAGTCTTGGCGCTCAAATTTGACATTTCTCTGAGGCCTTCCCTGATCATCTGGTTTATCACGGCAAACTGCCTTCTCCTAACACTTCCCAACACCCCTGCTCCCATTACTCTTGAGCCTCTTACCCTGCTTTTACATTTTTTTACATAAAACTTTTTGAGTTCATAAAACTATGTCAATTACTTTTTATTTTGTTCAGTGCTACATTCCTCTTTGTTAAAATAGAAACTTCATAAGAAAAGGAACTTTTTTTCCATTTTTTTCACTAATAGATCCCAAGAACTTTAACACTAAAAGATAGTTAATAGTAGCTCAATAAATATTTGTTAGAAGACTAATAATACTTTGCATTGAGGAACACTGGACAAAAATATTTACTTTTCCTATGTTACAGAAATTCATAACGATCAAAGAGCAGACTGTTGATATTCATTGTAATGCAAAAATAATAGCACAAGTCAGTTGTACTTTCACTGAATTCAGAATAATATTGCTTTGAAAAATATATGGTATTTCCATATTATCATAAAATATACTAAAATGCCCTTGGGGGCTACCAGAGTTCATAAAAGCCAATCTATGAAATCTGCTATAACAATTATGTATATTGGGAAAAAAATGGAGGCAAATCAGAAATTCCAAAGGTTGCAGTCCTATTGGGCTTGAAAAGGATGTATTAAGTCAGAGAATATAGGGGAAGGTACACAGAACCATGTAACTATATGATAAATAAGATCACAGCAACTGCTATTCCTCCATCCATTCCTATAATTAATGTTTAAGTATTTTTATATAGTCTATGATTTGATTCCAGCTGTTGTGATCACATTTCTGTCAAGAAATTAAGGAACCAGAAGCCTTCCAAGCTAACCTCAAAGGCAACAAGGTTTGTGTTCTAGCCCTAAAGCCTTGATTGTACAATTCACTGGGTAAAACAGTTACTGAACATCTACCGCAAAAACAAATCAGACCACAGCTTTGTCCCCAAATAATTCATCATGTATTGGGAAAGGCTGGCATTACCTCATTCATTCTAACACAGGTAAGGCCTCAAGAAACTTTTGAATAGAGAATAGTTACTCTTGAGTTCAGAAGAAGGACGTTGTGCATGGGCATCACAGAATGTATGGTATTTTGCTTGAGTTGCGGTTTGGAGTAGGATTTCTGAAGCAAAGAAAAGGCAGAAGTATAGCATAAAGTTGCTGAGATGTGAAGTTTCACTGTGTTTTGGGGGAGAAGTAATAGTTTTGTCTGATGGGAAGCCAGGACATGCAAGAAAAAAACATAAGCATTATGGATGAAAAAAAAAAGTTGAAGTGAAGAGCCATGAAATACACAGGATAGCATTTAGATTTTATTCTGGAAGCAATAGTGGGGAATCCCTAAAGGAATTCAACAAGAAAATAAAATATTTGGAACAATTCCAGAACAAAAGTGTTCTGATAATAAGCAGTTTGACAAGTACACAAGAACAACAGGACTACAGAGAATTGGTGATTCTTCAGAAATGCCATGTATCTCCCACACTCAAGTCCACCCATAAAAATTGTAAGGCATTCTCTGTCCCCAGAATCAATGACTAAAGGTATGGTCAAACTGGACCCTGGCTGCTTCTTAGCCAAGTCCACAGCCCTAAGGCAGCCAGCTTAAATTTCTCCATGAAGGGACTAAACTTTTTAGCATGACGAGCCCATAATGAATCAACCTATGATTTGACAGGCATTGTCTACGTGATGAGTCTACCAAGATGTGTCCCTAGTCTCAAGAAGTTTGATCATCTAATGGGAGAGACAACCAGTCAAGATACAGAGTAATAGACAGTATAATATATACTATATATAATATATACTATAGTGGGTGCTATGATAGAACATAAGAAACAACTAACCTAGTCTATCTGGGGCTTACGATTAGGGTTGTCAAGTTTAGCAAATACAAATACAGATCATCCAGTTACATTTGTGTTTCAGGTGAACAATTAAATTCAAATAAACAATGAAATCGTATTTTTACTATAAGTATAATCCCAAGTATTCACATTTAACTGGAGATCCTATCTCAGCAATCCTACTGATAACACTTCTTAGAGAGAATGTTTCTGGGACAGTACCTTGAAGGATATGAACTAAACAGATAAAACATGGTAAAGAGACAATCTGAAGTAGAGGGAGCAAAATGGCAACATGGGCAACATATGGCAGCATGAGAGAGAATTGCTTATTTGGAAAACTGCAAGGAAATCCAAACACGATTAGGTCACAGAATTCCAACAGGATATGGCAAAGAGATGATTTACAAGGGTAGTCAGGAGTCTGGTCGTGTTGGAATTGGCCTTGCTGACAGATTAACTATGAATTCATGCTAAACTGAATTGACTGGTCCCCTCAGTGGTGCCTGACAAATGTATGAGTCATGGGCTCTTTACTTAATACATCTAAAAATACTATTACTTGTTTCTCAACAGTTATTTCAAACTTTTGCATGTTCTTCCAGCTTCTTTGTGCCCTCTTCCTTCTCAGCATTCTAACCAAAGGACTTTGCTTCTTTCTTCCCAGAAAGAAACTATGATGCTACAATTCCCAGTCTGCCCCTACCCATTAGCCCTCCTCCCAATCTCACCTCCACTGCAGTGGCCACTGCTGCGGCTGACAAAACCATCAGCAGCAGTATTGAATTGTTTGACCAACTTTTCTTACTATTCTTACACTTACTTCAGTGGAAGAGGAATCTTTCTTTTTATCTAACATGGACCTTTGCTCTATAATTGATCCCATCCTTTACTAATCACACTTGACCTTGCTCCACCAATCATCCCTTGCCTAACCTGTTATACAACTTCTCCTTCTCAAGTGGGTCTCTATTCTGCTTATGAACTTGTCCAAGGATCTTTCATCTTAAACAGAAAACCTTTCCTCGTATTGCCCACCTTACCTACCCATTGGCTTCCCTGCCTTTTGAATCTTTTCTGTAAAAGCCCATTCTCACTTGAACTCACTGAGACTGGGTTTCTGTCACCTCCTTTACACTGAACCATCTTACCGCAAAGCAAGGTAAAAAGTAAATACAACTCAGAATCCATATATGAAAATTAAAAATTAGCATGTACTGTCCCAGAACTCTAAACTATTACACATATTTTGGAAATAACTTTTTTATTTCCATAAAGGTATATGCAAGCGAATTCATATTTGGTAAGCCTTTGTCATGCCAAACTTATCAAAAATCAGCCTGAAATTCATCCCTTAGGTTAGCAGATACAAACTATTATATATAGAATGGATAAACAACAAGGTCCTACTGTACAGCACAGGGAACTATATTGAATAACCTGTGATAAACCATAATGGAAAAGAATATAAAAAGAGGGACTTCCCTAGTGGCACAGTGGTTAAGAATCTGCCTGCCAATTCAGGGGACATGGGTTCGAGCCCTGGTCCGGGAAGATCCCACATGCCGCGGAGCAACTAAGCCCGTGCTCCACAACTACTGAGCCTCGGCTCCAGAGCCCGTGAGCCACAACTACTGAGCCCGTGTGCCACAACTACTGAAGCCCGCACACCTAGAGCCTGTGCTACGCAACAAGGGAATCCACCGCAACGAGAAGCCCGTGCACCGCAAAGAAGAGTAGCCCCTGCTCGCTGCAACTAGAGAAAGCCCGCAGGCAGCAACGAAGACCCAACGCAGCCATAAATAAATAAATAAGTAATTAGAAAAGAATATAAAAAGAATGTATATATATGTATAACTAAATCACTTTGCTGTACAGCAGAAATTAACACAACATTGTAGATCAACTATACTTCCATAAAATTAAAAAAAAATGATCCCTTAATCCCTTACAAGGTTTGCACAAAGTGTTATCCATGCTCTAAATAATACATAATACTTCGGGGAGCATATTCTAATTTTATGCAATCCTTTGAAACACTCAAAGAAACTGAATTTGGGATTTTTTCCAGGGGTCTTTAACCTCCCCTCCTTGTGCCCAGGTCTTCACACTGTCCAAACCTTTGCCACTTCCTCACAGCTTCTCCAGTCCCTCACTGAGTTCCTTGGTGAGTTGCTTAACCTCCCTGAACAGATTACTCTCAAACCTATCACTGTGTCATAATGAGTGTCAGACCAGCTGGTTTCTCATAAGTAGCCACCATGTAAGCATTTAAACCATATTTAACCACAAAGCATTTCTTAGAAGGGTCCCTTCAGCAGAGGGTAATAAGCACAGGGGATAGGGAGCTATTTTTACCCGCTTCCAAATTAAAAAAATAATAATCTTCTTCAGTAGCTTTGACAAACAAGCTCAACCAAGATCCTTAGACTTCTTCAAATGAAAGAAGAATATGTATTTTTAAGTAAAACCCTCTTTATCTGAGCATGCAAGCGTCCTTTACTAAACTTGTATGAGACTCTGGAGTGACCAGCAATTGCTATTTTAAAAATAATAATATTACATTACATTTTAATATATTTATTTCTAGGTTATAAGTACCTTCCATAATCCTCTTATTTTGAATTTTATTCTCAGAACAACCCTTTGTGGAATGAGAAGGAACTAGATAGATCCCAAAAGTCAATGAATTGGCAAAGCTGGGACCTTCATTTGATTTAATATAATTTCTAACCCAGTGGAGTTTATACAATGTTCCACATTTTACATTTGATATGTAAAATATAGAGAGAATACTTCTTTCTTATGTGTCAGAACAAATTAATTGTGGACTACTTCTCATAAAGATTTTTGTGAAAGATTTTGCTAGACTTTACAAATAAACTGAGGCTAAACATGGACTATTGAAACTTTATAGCTCAGTTGATTCTGTTTTTTGTTTAAGTATTAAATTTCACCTTTATAATTAAATAAATCTACAGTGACAGACTGTTGATAGATAGATAGATAGATAGATAGATAGGCAGATAGATGTAGATATAGGTTAATTTTAGTTACCAAGTAAAAAAGGAATAATGAGACTTCATGATCACCTGAAAACTTAAAAAATATTTTTAAATGGTAGACTATCACAGTTGGTCTGGAATATTTTGCAATCTAACAAAAAATAAATCTATTTTGTTTTTAAAAATTATATTCTAATGTATCCACAGCCATGATTTTACCCCATTCATGCTGTATTTTTATATATTCCTTTTATATAAGTGAAAGTTTATGTACTAAACTATATATGCTTTCTGAAAATTTATAAAAATTTACAATTATAAATTTCACTATTTTGTTTGCTTTTAGCATTTTCTCTTCACAACCTAATTTATTGATAATTTTTACTCAGATCTTTGCACATAGAAATGCTAGCATATGTACAGATAACACATAAAAACACAAACACACACTGCTTTGGTTATTTATAATTTTGAAACATTAAATATTTGGCAATTATATTATAATTTTGCAATACACAAATTATATGGATATTATAGTATTAATAAACATCTTCTCTTGAAATAGTTTTATCCCTTTGGAAAAATTATACCATGGTTGTTTATTCAGACAAAGATACAGATGACATTTTCATCTGGTGAAATTTCAAGAGTTCGGACAATTTCAAGGAATGCAAATTTTTTTATTTGAAAATTAACGTGCTCTAATCTAGATAAGACACTCTAAGTCCAACCCTGGTCAGAGTACAAAGTTTAAGACAAGCAAAAGTTTATGCCATTTTCTGGTGGATTTTTTTTTTTGTTTGTTTGTTTTTTGCGGTATGCGGGCCTCTCACTGTTGTGGCCTCTCCCGTTGCAGAGCACAGGCTCCAGACGCACAGGCTCAGCGACCATGGGTCATGGGCCTAGCCGCTCCGCGGCATGTGAGATCCTCCCGGACCGGGGCACGAACCCGTGCCCTCTGCATCGGCAGGCGGACTCTCAACCATTGCGCCACCAGGGAAGCCCTCTGGTGGATTTTGGCAGTGCAAAAAATCAATGGTTCAGGTCAAAAATTATTGATTAATTCACTTAGAATAACTTTTCAAGATTGTGAAAATCAAGTTGAAATGAAAGAAATGTGTTTATTACAGACGAAATATTTATGCAGAATTCTTATGTACTTGTCATAGACACAAACAATTATCATAGTGCCTAATGTGTAATATATACTACGTAGATGTAGAGGAAGGACTTTTGGATTAGGTGAATAAATATGAGGTACAGTAGAACTACCTAGTAAATTATCAACTTGTCATTTCACAATGTAGCTTCAATAATCTATAGTTCTCATTTAAAATTGATTTGCATTTGTGCAATAATTTATCTGATCTTGGCACATAATTTAACCATTATTGGTCACCGTGGTGATACAGGTTAAAAGGTATGCATAATCATAAGTACATCTTAAAATTAATAGCTTGGACATACTACCTCTAATTCAAACTATAGTAGATGTAAGTCACTTCACTTGAGAAAACAAAATATATGTTCTATGAGCTAACTCATGTTTTTGCTTAACAATTCTCAGTAAGGGGTGGCATAATTTCCTCCTCAATTTATTAAAATTCCCAATGGCACTTTTTCTAGAATTTAAGAAAACTCACATCATTAAATGCGCCACATCTCTTTTGATGATTTTTTTCTACTTCACCCTCTATCCTAATACTTACTGAAAAATGAAATCATACGCTACCAGAGAGAGTAAAATATCATGGATTGATGACCAGTAACATTATACAAAGTTTGATATGCAAGCTCAAATTTGAATAGGTGGCAGTTCAAAATAATGACTGAGGGCAGCAGAAGCAAAATGACGGTTGATTATGATCTCCCAAGGGCAATATCTACTTTTAGAGAGAAAGATGCTAAATAATCCCAATTCTACCATGTCATACTTGTAACTAATTTTCTTTAGCAGTATAAAGTCAGCCAAAGTCAACTAGCATTGGTCTTTGGGTGCATGTGTGTATTTTGTGTGGATATGAAGTGTTGACAATTAATCACCTCCTCCACCCTCTTTTTCTGTCATAATTTCCTAAAATATGAATGTCTACTAGAGAATATTTTTAGAAATTGCTGCCCTCTCTTACTGGGTCCTTTACATGGAATGAACAGTGACTTGCCATTTTGGTTATTAGATCACATTGCTGTATTGAGTAAATCTGAGATCTGGCCTCTTAACTCCTATAATCGTGAAAAAAAAGATTGCAATCTTCCAAGGAGTAGTTCTATTATTTTATAATATTTTAAATGCTCCTATTTTCTTTCTGCACCCATTGCATTGTCCAGTATACACATTGGAATGTACACATCATCATTTGGAAATCACAAATGTAGAAATAAGAACTAATTCCTTGTCTAGACTTAAACTCATACAAACAAAAATTTTGAAGTCCGTGTTTATTCTACTCTTTCTCTTCCACTCTATACCTGAGGCATCTGAAGCCTCTAACTTTCAAATATACCAGAGCCCAGCCTCTTTCACCATCCTGGAACATACTGGTCTGACCATCCTCATCTCTCACCTGTATCACTAGAATAACCAAGGCATCTGTCCACATTTACACCATTATCAACATGGCAGCCAAATCACTAAAACCTAAGTCACATCACACCATTCTTCTGCTAAAACCTTCAAATGATTTCCCAACACAAGTTAGAAGCCAGTCTTTACGGTGGTTTACTAGGTAGTAGAGCTACATTGTCCACATGCGGCTACTGAGCACTTGAAATGTGGCTAGTCAGCACTGAAGTGTGCTGTAACTATGAAGTACACACTGAATTTCAAACACTTTGAAAGAAAAAAGAGTATAAAATATTCTGTTAATAATTTTCTATTGATTACAACTGAAAATAAGTTTGCATATTTTGGGGTAAATAAAAATTAATTCTATCTGCTTATTTGTATACTTTTATCATGGTTGCTAAAAATTAAAATGTACACATGTGGCTCACATTATTTTCCTCTTGGAAATCACTGTACTAGAGTGTCTGGTGCCAGTTACTTCTGTGACTTCGTCTCCTAACTCCCATCCCATCTTTGACTGAGCTATGGCCACTCAGGCTTCCTTGTTCTTCATTCAACATGCCTTAGGGACTCTATCAGTTCAAGAATAATATCAAATTTTCTGTGCCTTTAAGCTTATTGTGGGTCAATCAGCTAGCAAATTTCTATTAAGTGTCGACAATGTCAGACAGCCTTTTAGCCACTGGAATTTTTACGGTTAACGTAATGGACAGATACTCTGCACCCAAGAAACCTGCCTTCTATTTGGGATTTGTTATAGTGCTTGTAAAAATGCAAATTTAAACGATCTACATGCATTCAACATAATGATTGGCTAAATATCTGAAACTCTGCAAAGTGAAGTCTAATCTATTGAAATAAAAATGTAGAGAATTTTGCTTCAGAAAATATCATTGCCACAGAAATGAGGATAAACAATTCAGATAGACTCAACAAAAATCAGTCTCTCTCTCTCTGTATATCTCTCTCTCAACTACACAAAAACATTACCGTTTTAATTTTCTGTGCAGCACTTCTTTCCACCTAAGATTATACTTTAATATTGTTAATTTTTATATTCCATTTTCCCGCAACTGAATGTAGGGTCTATTCTAGTTTATCATGACATATGGTAAGCACATATGAACATATATCATGAACATATTAATACATCATGAACACATTAATTAAATGTCAAATATTGATATATTGAAAACAGTTGTTATTCTAAGTTTTCTGAAATAAAATTAGTATCCTAATTGAAAGTGGTATTTGGTGTTTTGCAAGAGTAATTGAAAGTGGTATTTGGCTTTTTTGGAAGACTAAATGAATATTGTGAATTTTAAAAATTATTTTGATTTTTTTTTTAGTTATTCTGAACTTTAAACCAAGTGGATTTAAAAGAAGTCCCTATCTATTACAGAAAATATTTGATAATAAATTAATGAGAAAAATGATGTTTAAAGGACAGTCAAATGTTAATACATTATAATACATACATAAATCTTTTACATAATATACTCTTAAAAGCTTCTTTTAGATCAGATGTAATTATTATGTTAAATAAATATAATTAAACAATAAAGCTTATTATATAAAGGAATTCTTTTGGTGAAGCTTTATATAAGGCAAAACTTTTTTATTTTACATACTACACACTCGTTTAGTTTTTACTGATAATCAGTTTTTTACTGCATAGAACTATTAATAAAAACTATACTTTTATAATAGTATTTTTGACACTAAGATTGTCATTTACAAATATCCTACTGATTGATTCTTTTATTCTAAATGGACAGCAAATAAAAAAAAAACTTTATTCAAAATAGTCTCATTTTGGGAACCAAATAATAAAATGGATAGAGGTGTATAATGAAAGTGAATACAAAGTAGAAAAAAAAAGTATTAATTATTATTTCAATCCTTCATATCTTCTCAATAAAAATATTCTAAAAATAACATCAATAAAAATAATATCAAGAATGTCTTAGAACATATTTGAGGGAAATGGACATATGAAAGGATACTTTTACCGCAGTTGATATAGGAAAAATGCTATTGTGTTAATTTTCTAATATGATATAGAGATTTATTTTTCATAAATATTGAAGCATCTGGTGTCATCTAAAGGTTCCTGGATACCTTTGGAATTTATATTATTACAAAAGAATGTAAAAATGTGCTTTATCTTTTCAGTAATTCAAATTTTTATGCTTAATCAAATACTTTGAACATCACTGCTGATTCTTATTCTAAAAGAAAAATAAGTACACATTTATTTTCCTAAGAATAATACTAATAAGCAAACAAAACTTGTACATATTGCTTTGGGATTTTTAATAATTATATGGATGTCAAGTAATGAAATACCTAGGGAATTAAATTGAAAGGTGGCAAATTGCAGGGACTCCTAGATCACTTTATCTTACACAAGGACACATAGTGTAGGACCACGGAATTGTATTTTTCACAGTTCATGAAGAAATATATGTATATTCCCATTGAGACATCAGTAGTAATAATTGCTTACAAATTTAAAGTATATTAGTCCCAAGTATATCTTTATCTCTACCTTAATAGCATAGTTTCCATAAAACACATATTTCAAATGTCTTAAATTCCCACTGATTACATAACATTATACTTTTATGACAAAATAGCTGATAGCACAAGATTTAAAAAGTGTACAATTCAAAAGTTTATGTCTTTTCAAAGGTAACTCTAAAGTCACTTCCCAGAGGTAACTCTAGAGTCACTTCCCAGGTCAATAGTTTATGTTTCTAGAATTTTTTAATGCAAATAATATACACATACATACAAACACATAAGCACAAGCATACAGACCTTTTTTTTTTTTTATAAATTTATTTATTTTTGGCTTCATTAGGTCTTAGTTGCTGTGCTCAGGCTTTCTTTTCAGTTGCAGTGAGCAGGGGCTACTCTTCGTTGCGGTGCGCAGGCCTCTCATCAAGGTGGCTTCTCTTGTTGCGGATCACAGGCTCTAGGTGTGCGGGCTTCAGTAGTTGAGGCACATGGGCTCAGTAGTTGTGCCTCGTGGGCTCTAGAGTGAAGGCTCAGTAGTTGTGGCACACGGGCTTAGTTGACCCACTGCATGTGGTATTTTCCCAGACCAGGGCTCGAACCCACGTCCCCTGCATTGGCAGGTGGATTCTTAACCATTGCGCCACCAGGGAAGTCCCAGACCTTTTTTTAAATAAACATAAACAAGAATACTTAGGGCTTCCCTGGTGGCGCAGTGGTTGAGAGTCCGCCTGCCGATGCAGGGGACACGGGTTCGTGCTCCGGTCTGGGAAGATCCCACATGCCGCGGAGCGGCTGGGCCCGTGAGCCGTGGCCACTGAGCCTGCGCGTCCGGAGCCTGTGCTCCGCAACGGGAGAGGCCACAACAGTGAGAGGCCCGCATACCGCAAAAAAAAAAAAAAAAAAACTTACACATGCTTTAATTACCTTGTCTGTATTTGTGTCTTAAAAGGTTTTCTTTATTAACACATAGAAAATTTCCTCGGTAGACTTTTAACACTTTCATAGCGTTTTATTATGAATGTCCTAACATTCATTTAACCAGTATTCTGTAGATGAATACATTTTTTAGTTTAAAAAAAGCAAGATCATAAAAAGCGTTTGAAAATATAAATGTAACAACAAGAAATTAAAACATTGAACCACACACATATTTCCATCTTCAAAAATTTACTCACTGTTAACATTCTAATATATAACCTTACAATATCTTTATAGTGTAAGGATAATTAGCATGAACTAAAGTTATTCATGGATTATTAAAATCAGTTCATTTTCATTTACTTTGTTTTACCAAGTGCAGTCCCTGAGAGAAGATCATATCTTATTTATCATCTCTCCAGGGTTTAGGACAGAAGGAATGCTCAAAAAATAAATTTGAAATAGCTTTTATTTTAAATAGCTAAGTGCTAATTTAATGCTAGGTTCCCATTATGTTTGTTTTCATAAGAAGATATGAAAATATTTAAAAACTCTTCTGAAATTCAAATTTTCACTTTTTTAGTATAGAGTTATATTATGCCCACATTACCTAGACTGTGATTATATGTTCCTTTCAATCATTCCCTAATTTCATTTGTGTTGGAATTTTCCCCACAAACAGATTGTAAATCTTAGGGTAGAAACAATGTTTTATTAGCCTCCTGTTTTTTCCCTATATTATTTGACACAGTGGTGAACATGTAGTTAGCTTAGACCTATTAGAAATTTAAAACTACAATATATATTTGTATTATATTAAAGATAATGTCAGTCTCAGGACTACTGTACACAGTCACAGCATTTAAGAGTCATAGTCTCTTTAAGAGTCAGAAGGATATGGCCTCACAAATTAAAATCCAAATGTATAGAAAAGATTTCACTACAGCTACACTTTTATTCAGTATTTATATCCCTAAGAAAGACAAAGTTAAGACTTCTGGAAAATAGATGTACTGAGGTTAATGTTGGTCTGAAGCTGATGTACAAATGAAGATAACCTAAGAAGGGGGGAAAAAGGTAAAGGGTATGAACAGGCAAAATACCAAAGAACAAATCAGAATGGCCAATAAATATATGAAGGGAGGTTCAGCAGTGATCAAGGAATGCATCCACCACTGTTTAATATTTAAGACAATGTTGGGTCAAATAATTTTGATTCTACTCCTTACTAGCTATGTACAAATTATTTAATATTTGTTCCTTCATTTTCCCACTTGTAAACTCAGAATAATTATAGTATCTACGTAATAAAATTGCTATAGAAATTAAATAAGATTAGCCAACAAAATAACTAAAATAAGGCCTTAATACATTGGGTTGGCCAAAAAGTTCGTTCCGGTTTTTCCCTCTTACAAAAAACCTGAATGAATTTTTTTGCCAACTCAGTAGTAATCACTCAGCAAATGTCAGCCAATAATAATGATAAACCAGTCTATACACATGAAATTAACAACAATAATAATAATGAGCATTTAATAAATAAAAACTAAACAGAGAATGTTGGATCATGAGAGATTTTTATGTCCTGCATGTGAGAAAAATTTGGAAATATTAAAGTAGAAATTGTCTAAACGTGTATTAGCATTTATATGGCAGCATTGTTTAAATCTATAAAAAATTGGAAACAATGCAAACGTTGGCATATACACATGGTAGAATACATCGCAATAGTCAAAATAAAAAGCATGTAAGTTAACAGAAACAATCAAGCATTTAGCTCTTCTTTCCTACATGAAACTTATTGTAGGTTAACAAAATATTTGATAAAATGTCAGGTATTCAGCAAACTAATGAAGGAGTACTTGAATTAGAATATCACTGCTTTGAAACCTTTATTGAAATAATGGATTTAGGCAATGGCTGCTAACTTCACAAGGAGAGAGACAATATGTTCCTTTTTGAAGTAAGTACACACCACCACTTGTGATTTAGTCTTGCCAAAAAATAATCAAACCTGAATCTCACCACCAATTTAAAGGAAATAAAGAGAAAAGAAGAACATTTTGAAATTAGCAAACTCCAGACCTTGGAAAACTCTAAAGGCCAATGAGTAGGTTTCTCCCACAAACAGCAAGGGAAAGCGAGAAACAGAGAGAGACAAAGACAGAGATTGACTTTAGATCTAATTCATATGAAAAGATATTTAGGAGACATCTTTGTTTGGATTCTGATTAGAAAAAAGCTTTATATGGAAAAAAAAAGGAGGACAATGTGGAAAATTTGAGCAGTAAATACTTAATGAAAATAAATGTTGATTTTTTTTAAAGCGTGATGATATTTTATATTTTTTAAAATCTTACTTTGTAACAGTGATATGTTTATAAATGAATGGAATTATATCTGGGATTTTCTTTATAATCATGGAGAGGGAAGTTTGCCTATAGATGAAGCAAGACCATCCAAGTCTTGAAAATTTTTGGAACTGGGGGATAGTAAATTAAACTTAATTATACCATTCTATTTTTGAACATGTTTAAAATTTCTATAATAAATTTGTTTTTAAAGTGGATGCATATGTATTTAGTAAAAAATATTAAAACATCAACTAGAAAAGTACACACGTGGAAAGTTACATTGTTCTCTGTACTTTCCACATTAAAATGTGTATTAATATATATTAAATATATATATTATTTTATATGTATAAGGAAATACATAATAATATTTTACCATTTTCAAATACTAATTTGATTATTCATCAATACAATATGACTGTAATTGAGCACATATTAGAAACAAGGAATGTTGGCTAATGGAGCTTGCCTCAACACATCAACATCCTGAACTAAGAAGTGTTATTACGTCTTAGCAAGTTCAAGTAACCTAAATAACACAAAGTGCAATCTTGCTTGTCCTCATTTTGTTGAAGTAACAAGAATAGTATAATTATGTGCACCAGAATAAAATAAAATTGGCATTTCTCCATCCTGTTAGATAAAAAATGCAATTTTTTATTTTTGCAGATAATGCAATTCACACAAAAAATAAAGTTTACTTACAGGTTACACTTATTTACCTACTAAACTATAGCTCAGACTTAGTAAGATTGCCATTTTCCATGGGAAGATTGAAATAATGTTTTGGAAAGAAAAATTACTTTATTGTTCTCAAGACAACTTACACATTTTACTTCTAGGAATCAATCTATAAACAACTACATTTTCATGTTTGTCTAAATCAAAGGTGCCAGTTACCAACTGACTGACACCAGTCTGTGGGAAACAAAATCCACCTCAAATCTGATCTTCAATTTAAAAAGTCTAAAAAAAATAATAAAGTAGTATGGAAATATTAAATAATAATTGAAAATATTACATGTTTATATCTGTTTTTGATATTTTTCTCATTTTAATAAAATAAAAAGAAATTCAAGCAACAAATATAAATTGCATTTTATTAGTAAAAAATTATAGCTCAAATATATCTTTTTAAAAATGTTTTATTTTATTTTTCATCTTTATTCATGAGTAGGAAAGGCTTTAAAACCTCTCCCTTAGAACAAACTGTTTGCTTAAAAGTACAGTTCTCTGGCCATCATCAAAAAATCTAGAAACAATAAATGCTGGAGAGGGTGTGGAGAAAAGGGAACACTCTTGCACTGCTGGTGGGAATGTGAATTGGTACAGCCACTATGGAGAACAGTATGGAGGTTCCTTAAAAAACTACAACTAGAACTACCATATGACCCAGCAATCCCACTACTGGGCATATACCCTGAGAAAACCATAATTCAAAAAGAGTCATGTACCACAATGTTCATTGCAGCTCTATTTACAATAGCCCAGAGATGGAAACAACCTAAGTGTCCATCGACAGATGAATGGATAAAGAAGATGTGGCACATATATACAATGGAATATTACTCAGCCTTAAAAAGAAACAAAACTGAGCTATTTGTAATGAGGTGGATAGACCTAGAGTCTGTCATACAGAGTGAAGTAAGTCAGAAAGAGAAAGACAAATACCGTATGCTAACACATATATATGGAATTTAAGAAAAAAAAAAATGTCATGAAGAACCTAGGGGTAAGACAGGAATAAAGACATAGACCTACTAGAGAATGGACTTGAGGATATGGGGAGGGGGAAGGGTAAGCTGTGACAAAGCGAGAGAATGGCATGGACATATATACACTACCAAATGTAAGGCAGATAGCTAGTGGGAAGCAGCCGCATAGCACAGGGAGATCAGCTCGGTGCTTTGTGACCGCCTGGAGGGGTGGGATAGGGAGGGTGGGAGGGAGGTAGACGCAAGAGGGAAGAGATATGGGAACATATGTATATGTATAACTGATTCACTTTGTTACAAAGCAGAAACTAACACACCATTGTAAAGCAATTATACTCTAATAAAGATGTAAAAAAAAATAAAAAAATAAAAAGTACAGTTCTCTATAGAGATCTGGTTTTTATTATTAAATCAATTGTTACTCTTCTTTTCCATTCATTTAATATTAATCTTGATTATTATATCAGAAAGCTCATTATAGAAAATCGTTACTAACTCTAAAGAAACATCTATAAAAATATTTGTAACAGAACATGTTACATATTTAGCAGCTATAAAACTGCAAACTAATGGTGATACTGTCTAATAAAAAGAAATATTCCCACTGTCACTATCAGTAATAAAGAGATATATCATTAATAAGAATTCAGGAGATCATTAGTCGTGAGGCTAAGGAGATAAGATAAAAAACTAATTTGTAGAGGAAATGTTTCATAGCAAGGCACTTTGAATAGAAGTTATATCATGAAGTTGGGAATTTTTTAATAGAGCATAGACATTAGCATGTTTTACATCAATAAAAAAAAAACTAAACAGGAAATCTAGAGTTCACATTAATGTGGACCACACTAAAGTGAACAATTGCTCAGCTTATGTGATGCTCCATGGTTTCTGCCCTTTCCCTTCCTTTTCCATATTTCCTGTCTATTGGAGAGGAACACAGCCAAGTTCAATTCACCATTGCTATACACAGCTTCCCTGCCATGCTGCCATGCCACTGGCACCTACTCCCTCCATCTGGCCTTAGTCTGAGCAGGGTTTCCTTTACAACTATTGCCAGTCTGTTGCTATAGCAGCAGCTAAGAGGGCTTTGACGGCATGGGAAAAGAAGGAAAGCATACTTCATTCCATGCTCCTCAGTGAGGTTTTGAAATGGTTCCACGGACCCACTGAAAATGTGACAGAAAAAACAGCTTTACAAAAGATATCCATGATAGAGAAACACCTTTTCCAAAGGGCATTAAACGTGTACTAGTGAGAAACATTTTAACCCTGCAAACTGAGAGTTAAGGAACATCCTTCCATCGTCAGAAGGAGACCCATGGACTATATGTTGAAGGGGTGAAAGTGATGAAGAAGGGTTTTTAGGCCCTTATTAATGGAAGGGTAGAAAGATAATCTCCAAGCAAAAGTGTTAGATCAATGTTTGGGAATTCCTTTTTAACTAAAAATCATGCACTGGCTTTTCAAACTGCTACATCAAAATTTGAATAAATATAAGGTAAGCACTTTCTAGCTACTATATTATAATTCCATGTTAAAAATCATAATTATCAATATTTAATTCCTGATTTTAAAGGAAAAACAGTATACCCTCAGTTTCCAGGAAATTATATTTTATCAGAATTTCACCAAAAACTTATTTTAATTTTATAGATTCTAAGGGTAATTAAAGGTATATACAAACACTGTGTGCAGAAAGGTAACATGTCATAAGCCAAGCACTGAAAACTAAAAGGACAATAGATATCGATGCATTCTAATCTTAGCTTCAAAAAAGCCTATTGTGAAAGCTTTTGACAAGTAGGAATATTACTAACAGTTAAGGTTCATGTGATGATTACTGAGTTGGAAGTATGTCTTGAAAGGTCATCTTGTCTTTCTCCTCCCTCCAAGTAAGACTACAGAAAAATCCCAGATAAAGGCCTCTCTGTCCTACTTTTGAAAGCCACAGGGAGTCAGATTACACCACCTGTTTTACAACCCAAGTTATTCTCCATGTTCGTAATTTTCACCTTTTGGTAATTTAAATAACAGAAGATAGATGGCCAACTGCTCCTTAATTAATCAGCATTACCTCTGTTTCTATAATCAAACCTGTGAATTGCCTTTTCTGGGAAGAATTAGGAAAAGAGAAAGATAAGGAGCATGTTGGACTAAGAATCATAGGACTGAAAATCTCCAATCCACAGGGCAGCCTCAATGAAAAGACTGACATTTTCAAACATTCTCATTGAAGGTCAGTCTTTCCTATATAGGATATCTGTGATTTAATATTAGCCAATAATGTAACATTACTAATAAAAGAAAGGATGGTTTTACTGACAATGGGTAAACTTGCGGCATTCAGAGAATATGAGTGGGCTGTATTGCAGTAACAGTTTGAGAAACTAACAGATAAAACCACAAAGCCCATTCATAAGGTGAAGGTATTTGCTTCCAGATTTAAGCCTTTTAAAAGTCAAAGTCAAAATTGCTATGGCTGGTGAACAAATAGTTTATATCATCATCTCATTTGCTATAATTATGTCTGAGTGTTCAGCCTGCTTTTTAAAAATGACACTATTCCATTTTGTCAAACCTGCAAATATTTACTAAACGCCCATCCTGCCCAAGGCACCTAGATAAAAAAGTAATTTTCCTTACTTTCAAGGCTAAAACATTATCAACATACAACAAGCCTTTTCTTTGAGTCTTACAAATTACTATCAATGCTAGTATTAAACACGTTCTCAACACTGTGTCATTTTCTGCTAAATTGATCTTTCACATTTGTAATTACGAGGGCACCTCCACTCAAACAAGAACAGTGAGATTACCACACAATGAATGTAATATCCCAGAAGTGAAAGTAACCCAAGAGATTCGAATTGGTTGTTCAGGGGAATGAAACACATTTAGGCTATTTGGGTTACATAATGCTGCATGATAGAGTACATCACATGGATATTAAACTTACAAATTCAAGTATAAATGCTCACAGGCTGAGGAAGACAGATAAAGAATGAAGAAAGGAAGAAAGGATGGAAAGAAGGAAGGGAAGAAGGGAAGAAAGGAAGGGAGAGAGGGAGTGAGAGAGGAAGGAAGAGAGGGAAGAAGGAAAGAAGGAATGGGGAAGGAGGAAGGGGGAGGCGGAAGGAGAGGAGGGAAATTGGGAAGAAAGGAAGAAATAGAAAGCAGCAGCAACCATTGGAACAGTTCAGAAGATTCCAGTCATTGCCACACTCCAGGCCTGTGTGCTGCAGTGTGAGCGTGAACTACACTCACAAATGTCCAGGATCCTTCCTCTCGGTTTATATGTGCCTCTCACAGTAGGAGCATCTCAGTGGGTCAAGTGTGGTTCCAGTGTTTAAAGATAGGACTTCTGGGCTTCCCTGGTGGCGCAGTGGTTGAGAGACCGCCTGCCGATGCAGGGGACACGGGTTCGTGCCCCGGTCCGGGAAGATCCCACATGCCACGGAGCGGCTGGTCCCGTGAGCCATGGCCGCTGGGCCTGTGCGTCCGGAGCCTGTGCTCCGCAACGGGAGAGACCACAACAGCGAGAGGCCCGCGTACCGCAAAAGAAAAAAAAAAAAAAGATAGGACTTCTTCATCTAGTATGGCCCCCAAATCCAAGCCAATTATTTCAATTTGTGTTCAACTAAAATAGAGTGTTATATTGTAATTTGCATGAGAAAACCGGCAGTGTTAAAGCTATTGACAGGTATTATCTACGATGCTGTTTTGAGGGATTTTCAAGTTTGTATATTTTTTCACTATAATGAGATATAAAACGGAATCTAAAAAACATGTTCCTTGCAACGTATCCTGTTGTGGACAGTAACTGTTCTTCAGACTTCATCATGCCCTGGTTCAAATACCCTCCAAGCCATACAAGAAAGATATATTTTGATTCTAGAATCATCATGCAAACTTCTGACCATTAATCGAGATTTCCCGCAACCTAGATAACAGAAAGGGAATTCCCTGGATAGTACAGTAAATACTAATATTACCTTCTTTCAAATGGAATGTCATTCACTGTAAATTAATAAAGTTGAATTATACCAGCATCTTGCATCCGCCAGAATTTTGGTAGATGACAATAATGCTTGAATGAAAATACACAACCAGTTTTCAGGAGCTTGTGGTCCACTAGATAAAGGATACAAGAGTTTAGATGAAGGAGTGACCAAGGCTACCTGGAGAAGTCAGGGAAGATTTCCCTGAAGAGGATGCTTCTGTTGAGTCTTAACAATTAGGAGATTTCCACGCAATCTCACAAAATGAAGGGCATCTCAAGTAGAAGCTTGTATACAAACAGGACATAAGAACTGAATGGTGTGTTCAGGAAACAAGAACTGAATTGTGTGTTCGGGAAACTTCCTATCATATGACTATAATACAGCCTCAATAGGGCAGGGACTCTAATTTCTTCTTAGCCCCTACTACAAAGCCTGGTTCACAGGAGGTGTTTAATAAACCTTTATTTAATTAGACATGAGTGGTTGGAACACATAATCATCTGAAGTGGGAAGCTGTTGGGCAACTGATTAAGATGTATTCAAGATTCATATCATAAAAAATCTGATATACCAAATATAATTAGGATTAGGTTTGAGTGTGAGTGAAAGGAAACCCCAAATAACAAGGGATTAAAAGGGAAATTTTTATGTCTCTCACTTTTAAAGTGCTGGCATCCCATGCCTTGTATGAAGACTACATGAAGAACAGAGCTCTGATTCCTTCTATCATGTCATCATACTTAACATGGCTGCTCTTTCTTCCACCATCATATCCACATTCCAGACACAATAATGAAAGGGCAAAAGAAGGGTATGCCTCCTCCACTTAAGGACAAGAAGGATACTTAAAGATACCAGGTTCATCCCATCTTCAATAACTGTCACATGGCTACACCTAACTGCAAGGGGCTTAGAAATGTAAGATTTATTTTTGATGTCCAGATCCAGTTAATATTTAGGGGTTCTATTAAAGAGAACAAAAGAGGAAATAAATACTAGCAGACAATTAACAATCTCTGCCACCCATTTAATGGCGTTTGGATTTTATCATATGAAAAACATATTTTAAGCAGTTACTTAGATTGGTGAAAATTTCTGAAATATGCAAAAGTTAATAACACCCCAGTAGCAATGAGTACACCCAGTGCCTAGCTGTCGGTTTCTTATGCCATTTTTCATGAGCTCCCAATGACAAAAATTGGAACAATTTAAGCAACAAAATAAATAGCATAGCATTGGACTATAATCCAAAGTATAAAATAAATATCCATGAGTCTTTAAAAATATAAATGAATAATTTAATCAATAAACAAATGTCAGAGAAGAGAAAAATACCCTTTGCAGAAGAATTTCAAGTAATTTATGTGGATATACTCCCCTAAAGAAAATAGAGCATAATTTCCTACCCCTTAAGTGTAGGCTGCACAGAGTGACTTCCTTTCATAGAAGACACTGTAGTAAGGGAAAAAAAAGAAACTTTATAGTGGAGAAACCTGAAAAACACCATCTCAGCCAGGTGATCAAAGTTAACACCATCAGGTATAAGTCATATTCAGGGCATGTACCTTTGATATAAATGTACCATCAGAGAACAGTATCTTACCTCTGTGGTCTTCTTCCCCAAATCTCATAACTCTTACTTACCATGAGAAAAATATCAGACAAACCCTAATTGAAAGACATTTTATATAATATTGTCCTTAAAGCTGTCAAAACTGTCATTAAAAACAAGGAAAGTCTAAGAGAATGTCACAGTCCAGAGGAGCCTAAGGAGACATGAGGACTTAATATAATGTATATTTTGCATGGAATCTTGGAACAGAAAAAATTTTTAAAACTAAGCAAATCTGAATAAAAGTATGGACTTCAGTCAATAATAATAATGTATCAGTATTGGTTCATTGGTTTGACAAATGTATCATACAACATAAGATGTTAATAAATAAAGAGATTGGGTGTGGGATATATGGAAACTCTCTTATCTTTGCAAATTTTTTGTAAATATAATACTATTATAAAACGAAGTTTATTTTTAAAGTTTTGAGGCTGAGTTTAATAAGTTATGCAAAAAGAAGCCAAGTTTAAATCATGGCCTGAAAAGTTAAGGATAAGATCTTCATCTTCACACTGGGTATTCACATCTGGTAACTGTACAAACCACTAGCTGGCTTTCTCTTCACTCTATTTTACACTCTATTTATGTAATTTGTATTACATGTTCTACTGGTCAAAGTCATTTTTTTTACAAAATGCTACTTGCTCAGAACACCTCAGTGTCTTCTGAAGACTCAATGACCATGTCTTCTAGAATATGATATGGTTAATGTGATCCAAAGCTCTAGAAAACTGTTGAACAGCACTTGTGTCAGATGTAACCCATCTTTTTTGTCTTTTCCCAGTTTATGGTTCAAGATCTAATTTCAGGCCAAACTATTAGAAAGCTAGCTCCATATGGCTAGTTTCCAGACCCAATTTGGTATTAACATACTAGTGTAATACAATGAGATAATTTTATTGATATTTATGTAGTCAATAATTTAGGTAAAATGTAGAGTTATACAATCTAATTTTCTCTGTAAGGCTCAACAATTTTTAAAAAGGCTATGACCCAGGCATGTTTTTATATTTTTATTGAATTGCCTCTCTTAAAAAATATTATTACTCTAGAGGACAAATGCTCTAGCACTGAATTCCACAGTAGCCACTATCACATTCATAAAAAGGATTCAATAAAACCCTAAATCTTACAAAGGAATTCAGAAGACTTAAGATGAATTAGAAAGAGATACTAAAAAAAACTATAAGTTGTACCAAGTTGCAGTAAACAAGCTTGATTTGCCAAAATATAGACCACAAGTATACCTGATTGACATAGAAGGTGAATGTGAGGTTTTAGATAGAGAGAAGTAATATTTAATAGAATAAAAACAATTTTATTTATCAATACTTATTTACTATGTTCCAACTCAGGCCACACACTGACTTAAAAGATGAATACAGTACTGCCCTATCGTTCAAAAAAATGTACTCTTCTGGTGAAATATAAAGATGCCAACATAACATTACAGTCTAATATATACATTATATACATACATTATAATAAATGTAATGTGAATTACATTTGAGAAATGTCCACAGAGCATTAAGAAAACATATGGCAGAGTGACAGCACTCAAAAGAGATACTTTAGGTTTGGGCATCACCAGTGAAACGTGAACACATCAAGAAATGACTGGAGATTAAATTTTGAGAAGGCGTAAAGAACGAAATACATCACCTACTTCTGCTTTAGAAAAGGGTACTAAGTATGATAAAGCAAGAATAAAATTATAATGTAAGTAATTCAGTAGAAGCTTGGAATTTAGGCTCATGGGAGGGTATATCAGATTTTTAAAAGGAAGGAAGGAGTGGAGTGGAAGGGTGAGAAAGAAATATATAAAAACTACATTTCCTACATGATTAAATTGCAGAATCAAAATAATCCCTACCTGCATCAAAGATACTTCTTTCAAATACATAAAACTATTCAGGTTAGAATAAGCAGTTATGTAGATTCACTATCTATAGACCTCCATATAAATAGGACAACATTAAGGTAAATAAGTAAATATTAAAAACTTGCAAGTTTATCCATAATATAAATATTTTTAAGGGAACACAGATTCTTTGGGTCTAAAGGGATACCAAGAGACAAGAAGAAAACATCCAGCATATTGGTCAACATCCTTGTTTTCTTTGGTAATAAATTTTCACCTGCTAATTGTTCCCAGAAAAGGACAAGTGAGGAGTTTTATTTCACAGAATGGTCAACAGTAGGGCTATCATAAGCCCAAGAGACAAAATACTAAAACACTGAATGAAATTTCTCAAAATTTATTCTCCTCACCTTCTAAATTAAAAAAAAAAACCATAACTACCCATATATCTATATATCCTGTGACTTCTACTTAAAAATCTTATACTATCATTCAACGTCGTTAGAAATCAGTATGCTGTTTTAAAATTCTACTTCAAATACTCTGTTCTGTCTTTTCTTCTTTTTCCTTACTATCTTCTATCATCCCTCATTTGAAAACAGCCTCCTAACCTTCTCTTCACTTCCAGTACTTCTGCTTCAATCCAACACTCTTATAGTAGCCAGAATGATCTCACTAAACACTAACTTGATCATGTAATTCAAAAACTTTAAGGACTACGCTTCAAAGAATAATTAAGTCTGAATTTCTTGCTGAGTTCAAAACCTGATATAAGGTGGTCTGAATTTTTTTCAAGGATATTTCTCCCTCAATATTTAATCATCAGTTATCAGGACACTACCATTCCCCCAGTTATTTCCTTCTTACGCGGGCCTCTCACTGTTTTGGCCTCTCCCATTGCGGAGCACAGGCTCCAGACGCGCAGGCTCAGCGGCCATGGCTCACGGGCCTAGGCGCTCCGCAGCATGTGGGATCTTCCTGGACCGGGGCACAAACCTGTGTCCCCTGCATCGGCAGGCGGACTCTCAACCACTGTGCCACCAGGGAAGCCCCTATTTCCTTCTTCTTAATCTGACCAGTTGAAATGACCTTGCCTCATCTCACCCTAGCTGCTGAATTTCTCCCCATCTTTCAACATCCAACTAGGAGGAACATTTTCAATAAAACCTTGAATGGAATATACATTTGGTGAACGTTTACAGAATTGATTTGAAACCTATTCCCTCTATTCATGTAAGAAACTCCTGGCAAAAAATTCAGCCTCTACTTGAATATTTCAAAAATAATTCATTCCCTGACAGTCCAGTGGTTAAGACTTTGCCTTCCAATGCAGTGGGTGCAGGTTCGATACCTGGTCAGGGAGCTAAGATCCCACATGCCTCGTGGCCAGGGAACCAAAACATAAAACAGAAGCAATATTGTAACAGATTCAATAAAGACTTTTAAAATGGTCCACGTTAAAAAAAAAATCTTAAAAAAATAATTCATTGCTTCATGAGGCAATTCATTGTTAAAGATTTTTCTTTACTTTTTATTGAATTGGAATTTTTCTTCTTGAAACTTCCATCCAGTTATCCTGAAAATTTTGCTTAAACTAGAGTGTTTTTAAATGTTCTTCATATTAAGTTTCATTGGTAATAAAATTCCTTATTTATTTTCTGTTTATCCGATGATAGTTTGGAGATAAGAACTATTCATAGATGTATGCCCACAAAACCTTGTTATGGTATATAGACCATATGTGCACAGTTTTCATTTTAACATATGGAGGGCAGAGGGAAAATCATAGTTTATGTCAAAACATATGACAACTGTTGTTACATTCTGTGAAGTCCGTCATCCAGGGTTTTTTTCTTATAGAGAACCTAGTTAGTTGCCCAAAGACATTCTGATTATCAGTAATGGGGGCTACTTAGTTGCATGGTGTCAGACTAAGGAACTTCAAGAACTTAACATATTTGCCCAAAGCATTGGTAGAGTCATCGTTGAAACTACTGTAGTCAGTCAATGTATCCATTCAACAAAGACACACTATCTGTTGATGTCTTACAGAAATGTTAACAAAATCATGTAGCAATAAGTACCATTCAAGAAAAATGTATCAAAGCTTCTTCTCTATATAAATCACTTTCTCGATTAAAATAATATCACTTGTCTTCATGGTTGTTATCACATACCAGAAAAGCCAAGTATATGCTATTTTAACAGCTAGGATTATCTAATGTATAAATAGATACAGTGTTCATTCAATGATACCATAGTGAGTGAGGCCACAGTTCTACTGAAGTCCCACGTGTAGTGGATATAGAGAAAGAGTTCACTGGTCCAGCCAGATACTACATACTTAATCCATGACCACTTTGTAAATATATACACTTTGAAATGTAACTTTAAAAAAGTAATGTCAAAATGTACTCCCAATGATAAAACAAAATATGAATCCATCAAAATACTTTATTATATTTACTACCAAACATTGCTCTTTCTTTCTTTTAAGAAAAACACAAAACATTATCTATAAAGACAGAAAGTGTCTCTCCAAGATATAAAAATGCAAGTCACCTTTTATTCATGACTCTAAGTTGAGAAACTCCAAGCAGCTATTTTCTTAATATCTCAGCTCTACTTATTTGACATTAGTATCCATCAAATATACATTATCCAATGAGATTGTTTACTTTCATTACACAAATACATAGATCATTCCCATGTTTGCCCTTCTGTAAGGTGTCTCCTCTTTGGAGTTGATATATCTAAATCTGACCCATTCTTTTAGGCACAGTTCACATATTTTCTCCTTAATCCAGCCTTTCCTAGTCATTTCAGCATTGAGCAATTTTTCTCTCTTTAAAGTATGAGAATATTTGTAGTTGGAAAAAACATTTGGCATTTCATTAAATACAGTATACCATCCATACTCCAGAAGAATGGTTCATGGAAAGTAACACACATATTGTTAAACTTATTTTTTAAAAAGGAATAAAAATTGAGAAGTGATATTACTTTGTTCTGTTTCTTTCTTTTCTAGTCGTTTGAGTGTTTCTTGAGATGCAAAGATAAGATGGCCAGAATTCATAAGTAAAACCTCTTCCAAATGGAGTAAGTCAAGTCTGAATTTGGAGAGTTTATGGTAATAGAGAATTTTTTGTAACTGTATTTTCTGGTTTTATAAACTGCTCTAAACTTTGCCAATTTCAGGATGATTTGCAAATAGGTCCATGGAATACATCATCATAGAGTAATTTGATTAATAAGCTCAAGCTAACAATGCCTCTGGGGAATGCTTATAGTCTTGAGAATTACTGAAGAACCCCCACCCCGTGATTTTTTTCATCTTATCACAGAGATTCGATCTTATTAGAGTCAAAGTCTTTTATGCATTTAAAATTACACTATTCTCCACATCATGTCCCATATTACAGATTCATTAACTTATTAGTTATCTCATACAAGATGTAAACAAATTTCTTCTTGTAAAGTTTGTCAGGATAATGCTGGAGAGTAGAAGTACATAGGCTTTAGACATAGCTCTTGCATTTTTAATTTATTCTAAAGAGAAACTTAGGGCCTTGTGGAAATCTCTGTTAGAAAAAAAAAAGGTAAGACCTCTTGGAGTTTCTATTAACATATACTGAGGCCTTTAATTTCACAAACAAGAATAAGTCATGGGCATAAGTTGTAGGACCTCAATATAGACTCCTGGTTATTGATGGTTAATAAGAACCTGTATCAAGAATCAACCACGATAGTCAGAATTAGCAGGAATAGACTCTAAATAAATATAATTTCTATTGGGACAAAATGAAGATACATTCTGATTACCCCTTTCTTTTTAATTCTATATCAATTAGTCGACCATATTTTTGGATAAGTTAGTTGCATGCATCTCTTCTGATCTCCACCGCCCCTCCCACACACAAACATACATAAATGCGTATTCACATATATCTGTATTGTGGAAAACAAAGAGATACTTTTCCTACACACAGATTATAGCCTCAAAAGTTATTTGATCTTCTATGGCAGAGACTGTATTCCCAATTGCTCCCTTCTTTAAAAACAGAACAATGATTTTTGTTGGGGTCAGCACGTTGCCCAGGTAAAAAGTTATGTTTCACTCTAATTCTAATAAATAGAAGTGTCTATGTAATATAAGTCAAAGTATTAGCACTGAGGTTCCCAGGGAACTGACTCAAGCAGTCTGCATCCTATTACCACTGGCTCTTTAGTTTTCCTTTTTTGAAAGAAAAAACAGGGGAGGGTGGAGCACAATGGTTTGAGTTTCAAACATCTTGTAAGCATGAGGACAAGAACCACACCTGGAGGTGGTTGCTCAGAAAGCTGGAAAGAGATTAGTGCATTTTTTTTTTTTTTTTTTTTTCTCGCGGTACGCAGGCCTCTCACTGTTGTGGCCTCTCCCGTTGCGGAGCACAGGCTCCGGACGCGCAGGCTCAGCGGCCATGGCTCACGGGCCCAGGTGCTCCGCGGCATGTGGAATCTTCCCGGACCAGGGGCACGAACCCGTGTCCCCTGCATCGGCAGGCGGACTCTCAACCACTGCGCCACCAGGGAAGCCCATGATTAGTGCATTTCTAATGAAATTGTGTTGTTACCATACCAGCTATTTACTACCTATCTTTGGACTCGTCTCAGTGTAGAAAACAAACAAAAAAAAACAATCTTTAACCTACTGTAATCTGGAATTTTTGCTATATGTAGTCTAATGCAAGCCCTACTGCTACACCCTCCTAAGTATTGCCAGAAATGAAAACTTCAGATAAACTCATCTTAAATCCAACTAATTAGTTTTGTTTGATGACACTCAGCATTTAATTGGCTCATAGCTAAAAGGCTCATACCATAAATTAATGTATTCAGTTGCCACAAGTGACAAAGAGACAAGTTTATCTTAGAGGATTTACCGGGAGAGTGCATCTCTTTAAATGAGACTTTCTGGGCACTTTATTAACATTTCCTTTGGATAACTAGTACATCTGGTAAAATCTCTTTAATTTTTTTCAGGCTAAAGTTATTGAGAACATAATCTATGATGTTGAAGATTTGGCACCTTAATCATTTATTTCTCACTGCATTAAAGCAGATCCGAAGTTGTTATGGACAAAATCTCAATTTTGTTTATAGATATTCCATTGATCCACATCTACAGAGCAGCTGAAGAGCCTCCTCTTCAAGCTCACATGCATGTCAACCTCCTCACATTGTTCAGCAAGTCAGCCCCTGGGTGCAGGCATGCTGGTGTGACAAGTCAATCACAAACTGGCACAATTACACTGGCTGCTGGGAAAAGCTTTCTGGTGCCACAGAGATGACCAGGGGTCTGAGCAAGATAAAGACTTGGAGAAGGGCTTCCCTGGTGGCGCAGTGGTTGAGAGTCCGCCTGCCGATGCAGGGGACACGGGTTCGTGCCCCGGTCCGGGAAGATCCCACATGCCGCGGAGCGGCTAGGCCCGTGAGCCATGGCCGCTGAGCCTGCGCGTCCGGAGCCTGTGCTCCGCAACGGGAGAGGCCACAACAGTGAGAGGCCCTCGTATCGCCAAAAAAAAAAAAAAAAAAAGACTTGGAGAAGGTCATATTGAAAGTAGAGATAACCTAAGATATGTACAGCTTGCGGAGAAGGCAAAGAAAGTAAGTGCTGTGGCACTGGTGGTGTGAAAGAAGGTACAGGAAGGAACGATTCCGTGGGCATTTGCTTCAGGAGATGAAGACAGAATGGCATGTGAGGACAGATTAGGAAAGAGGGAAAATTCAACCTGAGGGTCCTTATTTTTGGACTTCCAAGAAGCAATAAAAAAGTCATATGGTGAAGTACTTGGAGCCAGGAAGTTTTTGAAGAAGAGGAAGAGGAAGTGAATCTTGGCATGTGAGAAGCAAAAAGTACACTGAAGACATAAGTGAACTTTTTATAAGCTCCCAGAAACATCTGAGTTTCCTAAACTAAGAAAAATTAAGAAAATGCCTTCTTACAAGATGGTGAGTGGCCTAAATGTAGACACAAGTACTGATGTTTAAAAAAATAATATAAATATAATTTTCACAGAGAGTACTAAGACCATCCTGGTGGCTGAATAGTAGAATAAGAAGAAAGCCATCACAATCAAAGTATGTTACCATATATCATAGCCATGTTAATTACAGGCAGTATAACCAATTTTATTACAAGGAATTTAATGCTTCCACATGGAGAAACAAGAGTGAAAGCCTGGCACCTGATTCTGAATAACACTGAAAAGTCAGAATCTGATTTTTCTCCTCCTAACTCATCAAGATAATAAGACCACTGCCCACTGGCACTATGAGAAGTTCAAGCTGCCCAGCTGAGATTGAGAGAAACTGTTGGGTCCTGAAAAAAAGTTTTGATTTTTTTTTTTTCTTTGACAAGTATAGGGTATACTATACATAAAGCGCACATGCGCACACACACATTCCTCACTAGAGTCCTGCTAATTTGTAAGTCGACTTGACTTACATGTAGAATAAGATTAGTACATGAAAGGTCATAAGTAGAAGCAGCATGAGCCATGATAGTTCTACCTTTTATGTGCTGAGATTTGTAAGCATTGGATTTGTAATCTTTTGAAAGAAAGTAATGCGTAGTTTTCTCACTGAGGACAAGCAGTGAGCGTTATGTGAACTTCCCCCTGATATGTTTCCCCCCTCAGGACAGCAAAAAAGAAATATGTGTGGAGTGTGAGCTTTCATTATATAGACTTTTAAAAGTTATTTATTCGATAATATTTTTCATCTCAAATAACTGATACAGGGCTCAAAATCCCAGTAATCATTGAAACCTGTTTTAGGAAGGACAAAAGGGAAAATGATATTTTCTGGCTTTTACAAACTTGCTTGTATTCACTCATTTGAATTTGTATTTCTATTTTTTTATCACTTTTATCTCTTATTTTGTTTGTTAAGCACAAAATAAACTTAACCAGGTGATTAGAAATATTTATAAGCAGTTTCTACCTCATAGCCTGGCTTTCTGTAAAAACATGTGTTCATCTATAACAGTTAACAAATGGTTATCTGCATTCTTAGTACTTGTAAGACCTGAATTCATTGCTACAAAGTACTTATAGAAATAATAATGAGAAAAGTAATATTTATGTATAATATTTATGATATAGATATCATTGGCATGAATCATAATGTCATCAAAATTATAGGCAGTTCATATATTCTAGGTCTTCTGAATGTATACTTAGACTAATCCATTCTGGCAGGGCACCAGATCAATACTGCTTTGCTTAGCCCGCTTTACTGGAATCATCTTTACTGAGCATTATTTGGGTATTATACCATTGGTCACAAGAGAGTATGGTGCAAAAATATCCTTATGAAACTGACTTTTCAATTATCTGTAGGAGCATATTGAAGCCATTGTTCACTACATGACATGCTCGCCTGTTCCTGAAGATCCACTGGAGATTAGTATTTGCATCTAGTCTCAGTATTTGGAATATGTGAGCACTGCCTAAGTAATCAGTTTGTATTTGAGTTATGGACACTGTGATTCATGTAACTGACCTTCTTTTGCCTTCACATTGTCTATTAGAAAACACAGAACCATATGTGTTATCTGCCTCATGCAAGTACATAACATATTATGACTTTTCATGTACCAGTCTTATTCTACATTCACATTTCTTTCTCTGACGTTATTAGCCTTTAGTTTTAATTTCTTTACCTATTAATTTTTAATATTATATGATGCTTATTTTTGCTAGGTACATGAAGTCTTTTTTGTGGACAAGACAGGATATGCAAACATTTTAAAAATAAATATTTATTTATCTATGCATCCATTCAATAAGTATATTTTGAGGACTTATATCATGCCAGAACCTGTGTAAGGTGTTGGCTTTAAAATGGAGGATAAATAGCTTCAAGGAACTTCTCTTTTAGATAGAAACATTTACTCAAGCAAATCATTATAATACAATGTGATAAGTGCTGTCATATGTACCATGGACAGTAGCTGAATAAAGTAAAGGGTAATCAACTCTCTTTAGGAAGACAGGTACTGTACCAGTCAAGATCCTGCCATGAAAAAGATGCCACACCCAAAACAGATGTTCTCATAAGAGTTTAATAAAAGGGTTATTTTAAGGGGTGTGGGAAAACACTTTGGTGCACAGAGACGATTACCTGGGCCTGGGCCTTGCAGTAGCAAGGAGCCCTTCAAACACCTGGACCTGAAGGGGCAAGGAGGGAGGGTGGCTTCAGGAATCCAGAGGGGATAATTGTGTGAAGAAGGCACCATAGAGGAGAGGGTAGCCAACCCAAGGGTCTTGGTCCAGAGGGAGCCTGGAGAACAAATGCCCTGACCTGGCTTGCCTCGCCCTCTCCTCCCATCTTCTGGTGCCTCCCATTGGCTGAACATAACAGGAAGTCAGAGGGCGGTGTATCAGTTTCCAAGGGCTGTGGTAACAAAGTGCCACAAACTGGTGGCTTAGAACAATGGTAATGTATTGTCTCCTAGGTCTAGAAGCCAGAACTCTGAAATCAAGGTGTCCTCAGGGCTGGTTCCCTCTGAAGACTGTGATGGAGAATCGGCTCCAGGCTTCTCTCCTTGGCTCTATCAGCCTCAGCATTCTTTCTGTTCCTTCCCACCATCTTACCTGTGTGCAAGTCTGTCTCTGTGTCCATACTATCCCTTTTTGTAAGGATATTAGTCATTGGATTAGGGCTAACTGTAACTTGACTACCTATGTAATCACCCAATTTCTAAACAAGGTCACATTCTGAGGTACTGGGGCTTAGGACTTCAACATAGTTTGAGAGAGACACAATTTAATCCTTAACAGCAAGAAAGCCCTTGAAGTGGTTTAGATATTAAATGATTTTTATAATTTTACTTATTGCCAGTAAAGATACAACTCAGCAGTTTTCAATAATCTGGAATCGACTATATTACTAAAGAAGGAAACTATTACCTTTGGCAGAACAGTATTACAAAGTATTAGGGAGTTTTTAAATATAACCGAAAACTCAGATGACTTTAAGAACAGTCTAGAGTCTAACTGTTCATGGATGAGATTGATTTAACTCAGCTTAAATTATTCCTAAGTTTTAAAAGTCTCATTCAATCCTAATAGTCATACAGCTAAAAACCTTGATCTTATTCCATTAGTTTAAAATATAGAAATTTACTTTCTTAACAGTCTAATTTGATTCCCCTAAATTATTACAAAAGTCATCTATCCAGAAATAGTTTTGCTTTTATTATCTTCAGCTCCATTTTAGGCCACATATTTAACCTCGCTTTATAAATAATTAAATATCTGTGACAATTTTAACAGGTTATAGAAATTATCTTTAAAATCTTTGGGCAAAATCGACAGTCTTAAAAATTAATGTTAGATATACTCATTTGAATTAAATCATGCATTGATTTTCAAACCTGTGCACAATGAACCACAGTGTGGCCCTTAGCAGCATCTCAAAGTATAAGCATTAATTAGTACTATTCTCCTACCACCATGATTTAGAAGGAAATGTAACTTGAAGGGATAAGTAATTTTGCTTACATTGCCAGCAATTTTACCCAGAAGATTCTTTGATTTAGGAGAAATCCTTAAAATGTGAGTCTCTTTTTATTAGCAAACAAAAGAAAATTTTAAAATACAAACACTTTTTATCCTAACCTTGATTAAAATTCCCTTTTTCCTAACTTAAAAAGAAAACATACAAAGTGTAACAGTTTTTCATAGTCAATTAAACTTGTAAAAGAAAACTGGCCTTGTCTGCAATGAATATACAAAAAATGGGTGACACTTTGTTTTGCTTTTAAGTTAGAAAGAGTTGAACATCTGCCTCAAGTAACTGTAACAATGATGATGAAGATAAAGAAGAAACTACTATTTCACAAAGTAAATAAAGTCCTGTACAAATTCAATTGCTTCTTTAAATCCTATTTTTAAATGGCCAAAATAAATATTAACCAATAAATTAAAAGTAAATTAAATATGTTAAAAAAATCATTATTAAGTCCTCCAAACAAAGTTCAAATGCACATGAGCAGTGTGAAAATAAGAGACGGTAATTGATTTTCTCAAAGCCACAGAACGAGTCACCAGCACAAGCTAGGGTTTAAAGTCCACTGCTGCTCTGCTCTGCCCACAGGTGCTATTGATAGTATTTAGCCTTGGTCTTCTTGTTGGCTAACTTGCAGTGAGTCAAGGAATTTATTATAAAATATGAGATTCTAATTTCCACTTTGGCCAACCATTTCTTCCACTGTTGGGGCCACTTGAGACCCTCCTTCACATTTGTCCCAACCCCAATTTCTTTTTTTTTTTTTTTTTTTTTTTGCGGTGCGCGGGCCTCTCACTGTTGTGGCCTCTCCCGTTGCGGAGCACAGCCTCCGGACACGCAGGCTCAGCAGCCATGGCTCACGGGCCCAGCCGCTCCGCGGCATGTGGGATCCTCCCGGACCGGGGCACGAACCCGTGTCCCCTGCATCGGCAGGCGGACTCTCAACCACTTGCGCCGCCAGGGAAGCCCTGACATATACTTTTAAGCTTTAAAATAAAAATAGATCATCCATAGGTCATCTATTCTCTCTTCATTAGTGCTTAATGTTCCTTAAAGTTTTTCTTAATGCTTCTTAAAGTTCCTAAGATCTTTTTTCACTCAGCATAAAGGAAAAAAAGAAGTTCATCATGATGCATTAATATTATTTTTTTCTCTAGTTTGATGAATTCAAGAATCCCTCCTCTAAACATTTCTTTCACTAGACACTAAAGAAAGCAGAATGCACATTCTCTCATTCTACTAAAACACATAAACATTGTATTTTACTTTACTCTTTCAATATGTATGAGCTAATTAGTCACTAATTAGGTAGATAATGAATAATGAGAGCAACCAAGAGCTCAGATAAAGCCAATTTTCATGATTTCATTAGACAATTGAGAGGTGGAGGCAAGTATAAAGGTCTCTGTGGGGGTTTATTCTAATAGTGAGTCTGTCTTATGTATTTTATTTGAGACACAGCCTCCTATTCACCTAAAATGTGTCAAAGTAATATAGGAAATACTGTGTGGCTTGATGGGACGGAGCAAGTAATTAATGGTGACTGTGGGAAAATCCAGAAATGAGGAGTGTATTGAAATCAAGTCATTTTGATTGGGTCCAAATGGTGTCTTGGGCAGAACACCAAATTGAAATAGGCAAAATCAAAAGTACTCACTTGAATTTAAAAACAGCTGAAGATAAACATTTTCTCATAAAACAACTCTTAAGAGAATCTAGTATTCTCCACAGTTGCCAAATCACGTTTTATGTTTTATTATGAAGATTTGGTTTGCATTTTTACAGCTTTATTAATTGCAACTAAAGCAATTATAAATATTTCCATATTTAAAATTGAGTTAACCTTTAGTATTTTCTACAAATTTGCCAAATCTTCCCAAATCAAGGTGAAAAATTATAGACATAACTATTTCATAGTATTGTGTAGATACTCTAGATTCTTTAAAAAAAAATTATAGATTGCAGTAAAACAAATTTCTGGATTTTCTTCTCTCTTTGCATACTTACCCTCCTACACTGTTGGTGGGAATGTAAATTGGTGCAGCCACTATGGAGAACAGTTATGAAAGTTCCTTAAAAAACTAAAAATATAGTTATCATATGATCCAGCAATCCCACACCTGGGCATATATCTGGAGAAAATTCTAATTCAAAAAGATATGTGCACCCTAATCACAGCAGCACTATTTACAATAGCCGAGGCATGGATGCAACCTAAATGTCCATTGATAGATGAATGGATAAAGAAGATGTGCTATACACACACACACACACACACACACACACACACACACACACACACTGGATAACTACTCAGCCATAAAAAAGAATGAAATAACACCATTTGCAGCAACATGGATGGGTCTGGAGATTATCATATTAAGTGAAGTCAGACGGAGAAAGACAAATATCATATGACAACACTTATATGTGGAGTCTGAAAAAATGATACAAATGAACTTATTTACAAAACAGAAATAGACTCACAGACATACAAAACAAACTTGTTACCAAAGGAGATGGGAGCAGAGACAAATTTGGGAGTTTGGGATTAACGTATACACAGAACTATACATAAAATAGATAAACAACAAGGACCTACTGTATAGCACAGGGAGCTATATTTGATATCTTGTAATAATTTATAATGGAAAAGAAACTGAAAAAGAATGTGTGTGTGTGTGTAAATGAATCACTTTGCTTTATACCTGAAACTAACACAACACTATAAATTAATTATACTTCAGCTATTAAAATTTGATACTATAAAGTAAAGCCACTAAAGTATAACCTAGGAATAATTTACATTCAACTGTTTTAAAAAAAACTAGATAGAGAGAAATTACATTTATAAATCATGACTTTAGGTATTAATTCCATCTATCACCTATTCTAGGAATGAGAGAAAATCTACCCTTGAATTAAAACAAATAAACAGAGTGTTATATGTTTTATTTTTATCACAACATATGGTACTAAGGCACTTCTTAACTGAGTATTAAGAGATTATCCTACAGTATTTGTTCTCCTTCAGCCAAGGTGGTCAGAATTTCTCTACTATGTTCATTTGGACCAGTGTACAGTATTCTGAGTTGAGTTTTTTATAGAAAAGATATTTTTATTATGCACTACTTAATTTATTTAGACAGTGCTTAACCTGCACTTTTCCTTGCAAATGGAGCTTTGTAAAGAAAAATTTATGTAGTTCCCTGAGACATAACACATTCCAAAGCACAGGTTCTCTTTCTTTCTTAAAAACTGGTCTTATTCAAAGTGGCTATGAGACAAAGCAGCCTGGCAGGAACTGGCTCTTGAGACGTCACTGACAGAGACACATGAGTCCTAATGAGTTTAGGGGAAGTTTGACAGCTAAGATTTTGAGCTTTAAGGGAGGAGCTACTGCACTGAGGACACAATTCTAAATTGTGTCAGGTTCAGAATAAGCTTTGGAAAATCAGTGCTATTGGTGTAAGGGGTGCATTTTTTTACATAAAGTCTTTTTCTTTTCAGTAAACATTGTACATTTGCTAATGAGAACTGATTAGAAAAAAAATCCTTGCTTGTTCACAGCAACTCAAAAATACAAGCAATAAACAAACAAACACAGAAATAAAAGCAAAATCATCTCACTAAAATCTAGGACTCCAAGTCAGTTCCTTCCTACCTCCCCCAAATTTAGGCTTATTCCAGGGAGCTGCCTTATTAAAATGTCATTTCAGGTTTCTCTGAGTGATCTGATAAAGCCCTTTCTTTGCAAGGATTCTGGAGAGACAGGGTCATGTACTGACGTGCCTTTTTAAGGTGGATGGTAACAGGCTGATTCATATCCTCACTAACGTATTCCAATATTGAAAGGAATAGGGAGTATTTTCATTATACCAAAACTTCACATGTACCCTCTAATATGCTCACAGAGAACCATATAGGAGTGTGGTAAGAGTTAGAGAGAGGTTCCCCCTATGGGCCAATAAATGTAGGAGAAAAGAAAAAAAAAAAAAAAAGCCTTCCTTTTGGGCAGCTTGCCAAGTGAATAAAACTTGGGGAACAGAGCCTGAGTTAGAATTCAGCCCTTACTCACCACTCCAGGAAGGGCCATTGTGTGCTGTGCAAACTACACGATTCCTCAGAAAATAGGGTGCTGACAACAGACTTATTAGTGGAATGTGGCAGGGCACAGTTCTGTTGGCTTGAAGCCATTGGCTAAGTGGCCAGTGGAGGGGAGAAGAGAAGAAGGAATGGCAAAATGCTGGCATCCTTTTAAGATGCACTAGCTAAAAGTGTGAAATTTTTAAGATAATTTAGTCCTACTGAGCACAGATTTCTGCTCTCAGCCACCTATGGATAATTATCCAATGTCCACATCATATGTTCTGAGATGCTTGTTTAAATACGGAAAGTAATAAAATAATGACTGTGGATGGGAATTGGTGTGCTTTCCAGGGGGTTGCTTCTGCATGAAATTTTAGGGCAATCCTGAGATGCTCCAGAAAGGGAGAAAGACATTAACTTACACAGTATGTAAGAAACTGATAAGAGTTTATGAAGGAAGATGGGTGGAGATGTGGGTCTAGCTTAACATAGCCTGTAGGGAAATTCTAAGCAAGAAAAAAAAAAGTAAGAATCAGGCTCAACATGCAGCAACTGGTTCAGCAAAATTAGTTGGGAGGAATGATTCTGGAAATAAAAGAACTAACCTTACGCTTTGAATTCATTTACTGAATAGCCCATTTTAATGGTTAGAAACACATGGTTTCTTTTCAGAGCAGAGAGAAGTAAAGGTATCAGTCTAAGTTAAACATTTCTTCCAAAGTGTAAAATTCAAAATGTGAAAAACCATTTTAACCATAAATACATATTTTAACATACACATACATAAACTATATGCTTGACTTGAAAGCTATTGAAGACCTAGCAATACTATCTTTTCAAAATAAAATATTATTGTTCTGCTCAGTGCTACAATTTACCTGCTGTGAAACTAAACCATGTACTACAAAACGGAAAATAAAAGCATTATGTCCTTAGTGTAAAAAAATCATACAACACTGTGAATAAAGAAAATGATCTTTACGTAAAACAAAAAGATGAATGATATTTAGACTCTGCCACGTTAAAATACAAAACAGCAGACTATCTTACAGCACAAACATAAGAAACCTGTGTGGCCCTCATCAATACAATGGATGCAAATATCTTAATGTATTCCTTAATGATATCCCCCCAGATGAGAAAGATAATAGAGAAGCAAAACTCATCATTCAAAAATGTTACATAGGGCTTCCCTGGTAGCGCAGTGGTTAAGAATCCGCCTGCCAATGCAGGAGGCACGGGTTCGAGCCCTGGTCCAGGAAGATCCCACATGCCGCGGAGCAACAAAGCCCGTGCACCACAACTCCTGAGCCTGCACGCCACAACTACTGAGCCTGCATGCCTAGAGCCCGTGCTCCTCAACAAGAGAAGCCACCGCAATGAGAAGCCCATGCACTGCAACAAAGAGTAGCCCCCACTCGCCGCAACTAAAGAATGCCCGAGCGCAGCAATGAAGACCAAACGCAGCCAAAAAGAGAAAAACAAATACTGTATGCAGCCACAAATAAAATTTAAAAAATAAACAAATTTATAAAAAAAAAAGTTACATATAATTCAATAAATCTCATTGTTTTACATGAAATAAATTTTAAAGTTAAAGCATTTTTCTTCATTGTCTTTTCAGTGTTAAAGCCGAAAACGTACAGTCTGCAATATGAATGTATATGCATATATATTGATTGCATACATTATATACATCTATTATTTTTAAACTTTTCTGGTAGTCTTATTCCTTCTTGTAGATCTTGACTTCCATCTGGTGCCATTTCCCTTCAGATTTAAGATCTTCCTTTTCAATATCTTGGAGTATAGATCTCTTAATGATGAAATCTCTCAGTTCTTGTCTATCAAAAATTGTTTATTCATATTCATTTGTGAAGGAGAGCATCTCTTATACGGAATTCTGATTGCCAGTTATTTTTGTTTTTTTATTTGCCATATTCCCTATGTAATTAAAAATTTTTCCCTTTAACTTTAGATTTCAGCAGTTTGACTATGATGTGCCTAAGATGTGGTTTTCTTTCTTTGTATTTATCATTCTTGGTGCTCACGGAACTTCTTGGATCTGTAAATTGATGTCGTTTGGGAAGTTTTTAACCATTATTTCTTCAAATTTTTTCTGCCATAATTCTTGTCTCATTTTATTCTGGAATTCCAATTATATTATGTTAGACCATGTGAATTGTCTGTAAGGCTCTATCAATTTTTCTTCAATCACTTTTTACCTTGTCAATACCATAATACCTTAACTGATAGTCAAACCAACAGTACTGACAGGCTGCAGGAGTTTGAATCACCAAAGGATTACTTCATGTTCATTAAATATCACTGCGTTTAATGAAACTTGAAGTCGAATATAAGAGGTGTGTGTGTTTAAGAGAGAAAGAGAAAAGAAAGAGAAAGAGAGAGGAAAAAAAAACTACGAAGAAAAGCAAGATCATAAACAACACCTAATTTAAGATAAAGACTAGCTCCAAAAAAATGGGGATGCAGGTAATACAATTGCAGAGGGTCTTCAAAGGCAATGACATGGTTCTATTTCTTAAGCTTATGTGGACCCCTAGATATTTATCAGTATTCTTTAAAGAGCACATACATGGTTCAATGGGAACTTTTTGCACACTACATTATAATAAATTAAATAACACATTGAAAATGGAATTTCAAAGAGGTTTAAATGAAGATTTTCTAGTGAAGAGGCAGATAAGTCAGAGAAAAACATTCTTTTCCCGAGTATTACTGTTTCATTATCCTGGACATAAATATGCAGAAGTATGAGAAATTGTCATCAAAGTTTTATTGTTTAATACACAATTTTCCTTACTTTAGCAACAACATACATAGTCTTAATTGGTAAAAAAAAAAATAGTGTGTTTGATTACAGAATACAGCTTCATTTTTTCCTCCCTAACCATTCACATGGAGACTAGAACTTTGGTTTTTTGTGGGTTTTTTTCTTCATAACTATTCACATGAAGATTAAATCTACACAAAGGCAATGTTAAAATAACCAGTTACTGTACAATAAAATATAACCAATTTTGTTCTACAGTATTCATAATGCCCTGAACTCATTTTGCTAAATAACTTCCCCATAAGTTGATTAATGCTTTTTCTTTGTATTTTAGACTAGGGTAGATATATCCTATCATATCCTGATATCTGACTGTTGTGTGTTGGAATTTTTTTTTTCTAGTGCATGTCTTTTCTTCTTACAGTATCTGTTGACATAGTTTTAGTGCTTTTTTAGCCAAGGGAAAAAGAAGTTAAAAAAAACGTTATCAGTTCTTTGGGGACACTGCTGTGCTTTCTCTCTGAGGTGTTATTCTGATGACTACTATAGTGGTGACAGAGAGTGGAAGAGCAGCTAAGTGTCCTCTAATAAACTTAGCTAAGAACTATGACAAGCAATAGGCAGGGGAAAGTCACTTGAGAGGTCTGAGTTTCCTGCGTATTTTTCAGTGACAGGATTTCTGCTGTTTTTGTTAGGTTTGTGTTCCAACAGAGCTTAGCTGCAATCAGATCTTGATGAAGTTGGGAAAAGCTATTACACTGAGATATTGAACAGCATCACTTAAAAGAAAATGTTCTGGCCATTTAGAGTACAGTGTATGTTCAGGCAATTGGAGACTTGTTCCATACAGAAGAGAACTGGGCTGTGTTTTTAGAACACGTTTGATTGAATGTGAATATGTACAATAGAAAAATACAAATGTTCTTATCCTTATGTCTTTGCATTATAATTATTATTTTTTACCTCAACCTGTGTGAAAGTAAAATAACTCCAAACTGTTTTTGTGGTACAAATTAAATTAACTTGATTCTAAAGTACCATGAAGTTTTTAACAAAATCTAAATATGATTACATTTTGAATAAAAGATAGTTCCAAAGGTTGCTGACATCTTTCCTTCCCTCTCTGAAGAGTAATGTCACTCTTCTAATTTTAGATTCTTCTTATTCCCATAAGGAAGAACATTTTGAGTTTAGATGTATATTCAGAATGATTGCTGCTAGCACTGAATTTGGTAAATTAATAAGGAACCGTTTCATAATCAAAATGACAACGAAAACTGATGTATCCGAAAACCAAAAGTTTACTTTTTACAGTGACTCTATTAAAAGGGAGGTATTTTTTAAAAAATAAACTCAGAAGAAAACATTGGGAAAAATTCTGTGGAAATGTGTTACCTTTCTTACCTAACTCATGATAAACTAATCACTTGCTTTAGAAATCATTTCAACTGTTACTATCATTTTATTTATATATCTCTCTTATCACTTAAAATTTCTACACTTTATTCCAACTCTCTTACGATTTTTATCTCCTTATTGGGATATACATCCTTGAAAACACAATCTTGTAGCTTGTATTCAATAACCATTTTTTCAATTATTCGATGAAGGAATGAATGAGTGAACAAACGAATGCATGAATATTGCTATTTTGCACACTTCCAAACCAGCTCTAAATAACTCCAACTGTACTGACAGAATACACCGTACCCATTGACTAACTATATGAGAGGAGTGAAGAAATTAAGGCAGATTCTAAAGCTTCCTAAATGAGCAACTGAGGAAACAGGAGCTTCTAAAACAGTAAAAGTCGAAGAATGGACAATTTGGGATCTTGAATTTCTGGACCTCTGCTACGTTGAGTATGAGTTAGCTATGGATATTAAGGGAACAATATAAGCTGTTGAACAGAAAAAACATACTAGCAAGAGTATACATTCATTAAAGCAGCGTTGTGAGATCAAATAAGCAGTTACCCTACTCAGACTGAACATTCATGTAGAACCTACTGCCTACTGAGTTTTCTTAATATGGCTTCATATTCATATATATGAATATATCCATATTGCTTATCTATATTTTAACATTTTGAGTGTGTTTTGAACCCAAGTATGGAACATACATCAATGTTTATTAAAATCTATCTGAGGGTTTCCCTGGTGGTGCAGTGGTTGAGAGTCCGCCTGCTGATGCAGGGGACACGGGTTCGTGTCCTGGTCCGGGAAGATCCCACAGGCCGCGGAGCGGCTGGGCCCGTGAGCCATGGCCACTGAGCCTGCGCGTCCGGAGCCTGTGCTCCGCAATGGAAGAGGCCACAACAGTGAGAGGCCCGCGTACCGCAAAAAAAAAAAAAAAAAAAAAAAAAAAAATCTATCTGATTTGAGTTGATGGATCATTCTTCATTGCTGCAGTGTTTCAGGTCCTGATTCTTGTGTCAAGCCATTTTTTAATATGTCAAGAATCTGTTTCATCTACAAATTTGGTAAATAAACATTCGATGTCTTCATCAAAGAAATATATAAAACGTTGTGATAGATAGGAGAGATAAAAGAGTCTCTCCAGAAATTGTCTTTTATGCAGACACAGAGAATTGAGTTGAGGACATGGGGAGGGGGAAGGGTAAGATGGGATGAAGTGAGAGAGTGGCATGGACATATATACACTATCAAATGTAAAATAGATAGCTAGTGGGAAGCAGCTGCAGAGCACAGGGAGATCAGCTCGGTGCTTAGTGACCACCTAGAGGGGTGGGATAGGGAGGGTAGGAGGGAGACGCAAGAGGGAGGAGATATGGGGATATATGTATATGTATAACTGATTCACTTTGTTATAAAGCAGAAACTAACACACCATTGTAAAGCAATTATACTCCAATAAAGATGTTTAAAAAATTGTCTTTTAATAACTTTTTTTAAAAAGAAATTGTCTTTCAAGTTGATATTAATCCTTTTAATCAGGAACTTTGTTGTTATACCAATCTAATATTTTATCAATCACCTACCCATATCTCACTATCTTGTCAAAAGTAGATGTGTAAAATAGACTCAGACTTAGAAAACAAACTTATGGTTACTAAAGGGGAAAGGTGGGGGGGGAGGAATAAATTAGGAGGTTGGGATTGACATATACACACTATTATATATAAAATAGATAACTAACAAGAACCTACTGTATAGCACAGGGAACTCTACTCAATACTCTTTAATGACCTATATGGGAAAAGAATCTGAAAAAGAATAGATATATGTATATGTATAACTGAATCACTTTGCTGTACACCTGAAACTAACACAACATTGTAAATCAACTATACTCCAATATAAAATAAAAAATTTTTTTAAAGAAGCCCTGTAAAATGCCTATTCCAGACATAATAGATTTTCTGTATTTTTTGCTTGACCAGAATAGAAATTTTGTCAAAGAAAAAATAGTGTTATTTAAATACGACATGTTCACATAGTACAGTATCATAAGCACCTACTATCATCTCTTTTTTGAGCATTCAAAAATCATATATTTAATAAACGGTTTTAGAATTGCCTATAGTGTATCATCAGTCTATTGACACACATTTCTTATCTTCCCAAGAACTTTATAAACTTAAAATAGCCATGTATTCTGGATTATTTTGATTTTTTCACTGAGACTACTAAATAACAATGCCTTGCATATAGTAAAAATTTAAATAATACACTTTATATAAATAAATTTTATAAGCCTAGATTTAACAAAAGAAATAAGTTATGATCATCATCCTTCATTAAAATATGGGAGTTACTAGTCTGTGTGAATAAATAACACTGATTTAGTTTTTAAAAAACAGGTAAATATTGTATTAGATGAGCTTTTCTTTTTTTTTTTTTTTTTTTTTTTTTGTGGTACGCGAGTCTCTCACTGTTGTGGCCTCTCCCGTTGCGGAGCACAGGCTCTGGACGCGCAGGCTCAGTGGCCATGGCTCACGGGCCCAGCCGCTCCGCGGCATGTGGGATCTTCCCGGACCGGGGCACGAACCCGCGTCCCCTGCATCGGCAGGCGGACTCTCAACCACTGCGCCACCAGGGAAGCCCTGAGCTTTTCATTTTAATGGACAACTGCTAAAGCTTCCATTGCTAAAACATGTATATTTGTTCATTCCATAAGGAATTCCAAATGTATATTTAAACATTACATTAAACTTGAAAAAATGTGACCATCATCTTCAAAAAATATATTTAATGTATTTTGAATTCACAACCTTCCCATCTGCCCGTGCTTAGAAGAGCAGTATAAAACTCATTTGTGGATTGAAGTTTCCTTCAATGTAGTTTCTAGGAAGCCATTCATAAAATCACAGCTGCAGCTAATTTTCATTTCTATGTATTTTGCATTTGTTAGAAAAAGAGAAAAGGAATCATACTATTTTTGAAAGCCATGCACAGAAATCTAAATGACATCATCTTAAGCATAGAGATCTTAATAATTCACAAAATGGCAACTCATTATCCCTATTCTTAGGCAAAACTCTGATACATACTAGCATTCTATAATAGCCATTATATCTCTCTTCTTCACTGACCTAAATTTGGGAAAGTCACTTTGTATTCTGTGATATGCATATCTGACTGTCAGAATTTTATGCCCAATTGCCTGGTTGGGTATTGCAATGAAGAACTGGCCAGTAAACAATAATGAACAACTAATCCATAACCAAACGGTAAAAAATATATCATGCTCTTATCTATTACACATCTAATTTCATATCAAACACACAACAAAATGATACCACAGATTTTAGTAAAATCTGATAACACATTTTTTTGTTTGTTCTGTGAAAGAATATGGATATAAGTTCAAGTCTAGATAAAAATGAATAATATACCAAGATACTAATAGAACTCTCAGATGTCACAATGGAAATGACACCTTTGAACAATCATGAGGAATTAGAAAGTGGTAGAAAGTTGGAGATGGGTAACAGTTATCTCTATTTTCATAAAGAAGGCAAACCACTGCCCACAAAAAGAATTGTTGATTCAGATTATAGTCAACATCATGATATGAAATGTCATTGCTAAAGGACATGCATATTCACATTGTATTCTTCTTAGCAGTGATACTTATTTCTGGCAATTATCTTTTGCTTTTTGGCCTGTACAACTTGGTAACTGGAGGATGACTCTGAATAACTCCATCAAGAATTTATAATAATACGCTTTCATTAAAAAACAGAAAGGTGATTGAAAAAAGGAATATATACTAGTAAAAAATAATTTGTAGATTAGTGGAGAAAATTTTTTAACAAATGACTATTTCTCAATTATCTATAAGGTACAAAAACTGGCCATTTTTGAAAAGTAATTTTATCATATGTAAGTACCAAAAGGGCAACAGATTAAGAAGCATAAGGGTATTAGTTTTATATTAGAATATGTCCAAATTCCAAAATAAATTTAAAATATATACACAGTGATCACTGATTTGCTCTCTGACACTTCTGCTCAAATTTTAATTACACCTCAAGATCATCTTACATTCTTCAAGAGAAATCCATGAACAAGATAGTGGTTAACAGAGGCAGATTCATCCTGAAATTCTGCATCTGCACTTCAGCTAAGGGAAAGGCTGTTCTATAAATAACATCTTTAGTGAAATCTATCACATTTCTCTGAAGAACTGCAAAGTCTTCATTATATCTGACTTCTCCATTAATTTCCACAACAGTAGTTTAATGTTTGAGCAGTACTCCCCATCTTTCAAACTGTGAATCCATAATGCTGTTGTTATTGACACAATTTACCTTAAAAAAAAAAGCAGTAATGAACTCAAAAAAAAAAAAATACAATAGTCAACAAATTACCATAGCATTTTATTTCAATTGGCAGTTGAAGTTTTCCTATGCAATGTATTACATCTTGAAACCTTGTAACGAAGAAAACTACAATGTCCATAATCTTATTTTATATTACTTAAGTATTTCTACCCATGAGTATAGTCAAGTAAGAGCCTTGAAATATGACCCTTGAATAAACAGAGCATATTTCTGTGACAAAGATATCATTGCATTTATTTTGTATTGGAAATGTCATGTCCCAAACTGTTTTTATTTATCAGGTCTTCCTTTAAAGGAGGAATTGAAGGTAAGAGCTTACAAAGACACTGAGAAGGATTTGAAAAGTCTAGACACATGCTATGTTTTCCTCATGCACTCATTTATCTGACAGAAGTAAAATCTCAGGAAGGTCATGATGACTAATGACAAAGCTTCTTTGACCAGATTTTAATGGAGCTTCTCTAAACTCTTTTCTCAAGTAGGTCCTGACTTTTGGACTTCTGTGTTCATTTTTTCATTGTCCAATTTTAGCAAAAGTCCTACTAAATCAATTTAGCCAGAATCCCGCACCCTCGATAAATGATCACTTTTGGTATCTGATCAAAGCCCTCATCTTCCACCACCTCCCAGGTGATGTCTGATCACTTTGGCCTGTCTTCAGCAAGGATCCTGTGAGGCTTATTGGGCCGGAATCCCCTCTTATCCCTAATGTTTCCTTTTAGTAATTTTTTTTTTTTAATTTTTAAATGGGCAAGATATTTTTTTGAATTTTATTTTATTTATTTTGTATACTACAGGTTCTTATTAGTTATCAATTTTATACATATTAGTGTATATATGTCAATCCCAATCTCCCAACTTTTTATCCGCTGACCCCCAACCTAACTTTGGCTATATATCCCCATACTTCCTTGTTGTATTAGGAGCTGAGCTTCATCTCTCTTCCCTACTGCAAAATCTCACTTCAGTAGTTCTTATACCTATGGTGATCATCCTCCTGAATAAAGTCTGCCTTAATTCTTTAACAAGAGTCATGAATAATTTTTTCTTTAATACTAATTGCAAATTTTTATAGGTCTACCTTCAGAATTAGTAGCTATGAATAGATGTTGAAGAGAGGTGATTTGGGTTCAATACAAGGATAAATGCATTCTGCATGATATAATGTATATGAAAAATGGAAAGCACCGCAAATGCAGATCCTCTTCATAGCAGATGGAGGCACACATAATGGGATATGATCTTAAAAGAAGATCACGTAAGAATGATAAAATTAATCACAAAGATATACCTGGAAGTACGCTGCAACTACCCTATCTTTAAGAATGGCAAGTAAAATATTCTGTCACTCCTATGAGTCCACTGCATTTGACACCTCTGCTTTTTCCCATCTACCTCAAATTCTTACTGGACCCCAACAACCATGTTAGTTATAGGATCCCTGGCCTGGCCTCAGCCCTTGCCATAGACCCCCGGCCTACCCCTGATTTCAACTTTTCCTACTCCATCTGACACATAGCTCATAGCAACTGTGCCCAGCAGAGTCCAGATACGGCAAAAAGAAGTTTGAAACTTTGAAGGACTAAACAAGAAGCTGTTGTTTACTATCATTAACAGAAAGGCCCATTGAAATATGGACTAGGCATCCTCATGAAAGTGTGACTCCCAGGCAGTGAGTGTATAAAATTAGAGGTCAGAGATGTTGTAAAGGAGGTTTTTGGGTTAGGAGGAAGGTTGCACTGGAAGACCCCTAGGTTCCCTTTCAATTTTAATGTTCTGTTTTTCATGAATTTTATAAAATTTAATATATAAGGTTCTTATTAATCAAACGTAATACTCTCTTGCTCACAGTCTTTGAACTTAATGAAATTCAGGCTTAATCGAGAGGAAGGGGCTCAGCCCAGGGTCACCAAATTACTTCTTTCCTACAGATCTTAAAAACAGGTTAACACAATAAACAAAAGCTATTTAGCTGGACACACCATAGTCTAATCCACCCTGTGGGGATTCAGAGCGATCCTTAAGGCAACCAGCATGAAACCAAACAGAAAGCAATATTGGGCAAGGAGCTAGTAAACTGCCCTGACTAACCAATGTGCATTTTGCTAAGGCCAATTTGATCCTGAAGATCCTCTGGTCTGACAAAATGTTTAACTTTTCTGAATAATATGTACATGAACATCTCATTCCTTTCTCTGCGTTTAATGGAGGCTCAGAGATAGGGATAGAGCTCAGGCATGAATAAGAGATTTCTTTACGGTTTTATAGTTGTTTTGATGAGTCTCCTTCAAAATGTCCCTAAAGCAAAACACCCACATTAAAACACTCTTGATTCGGAATAAACATGTTCACAATTACTATCCTTTAAAATCTTGCAAAATGTTCACCTATGTCACTTAAATTCTGGAATTCTCATTTTTTCTTAAAGAGACAATAGAAAATTTCAGAAACATTTTTATAACCATGTAACTAATATTTACCTATTTGACTCAGACTTTTGAATTCTTCCTCTTCGCCTGTATATAGCAGTTCAATATTATAAGTAGTATTGTATTTCTTTAATTACTAATAAATAGACTGACTGCAATAAAAATCCAAAAAGTCAACCTCCTCCCATCCCTGTCAGTTCCATCTCCTCTGGCACTGGTCTGTCACTCCTCTTCCCATAGACTTAGCACAATCTCCAATATCATTGAAAGTTTAGAGCCTTGTTTGTTTTAACCACCATAAAGCTAGAAATACCAAATCTCCCTAATATCACCCAATGTTCAATTCCAGGATTTGGGGGTTTTTGTGTTTTTGTTCTTAATTTGCTTTTTTCCTTCTCATTCTGTTTTCTTCAATGCAATGCACAGTGATCTAGAAACCCCAAATTCTCCAAGGTCCTCATGGAACCACTTGAATTTTTCAATAGGAAAGAATTGCAGCTTTTAAATCTTTTACTGTCAACTAACTGTTTTTTTAGTGCTGCTGAGTTTCCCTACTTGTCCTACATTATAAAAGTTTCAGTCTATTGCATACTTCTTCCAAATTGCTTGAAATGCCTTATCATTGCTACTGAGTCAGAAATATAGGAGTTTCTATGCATTATTATTATTTATTATTATGCTAATTCCTTACTAATAAACTGAAATTTTATGTCTATGATTTCATGTATATTTACATAATATTAATAATATTGGAAGTAAGTGATAACACAAAGAAAACCTCTACTTTAATATCATTTATAAAAATCACTGCATGGATGAAATATTATTGGGTAAAATAAATAACACTGGTTATAATATTTAATTAAGTATGGTACCTGAGCTTATCAGAATTGACTTTCTGCAGTATTGTATAGCCATTAAGAGCACAGACTCTAGAGATAGACTGCCTAGGACTCAAATACCACCCAGCTCCTTCAATTACTAACCACATGGCCTTAAACAAGTTACTTAACCTTCTTGGGCCCTGGGTTCTGCCTCAGTATAATTGGGATACTAATTATGCCTATTTTACATGGTTGTTAAGAGTTTGGGTGAGTTGACATATGTTATGGGCTGAATCGTGTATCTCAAAATTCATACATTGAAATCCTAATCCCCAGTAACTCAGAATGTAACTGCATTTGGAGCTAAGATCTTTAAAGAGGTAATTAAGTTAAAATGAGGTTATTAGAGTGGGCCCTAATCTACAAGCCAAGGAGAGTCTCGGGACTGAGAAGAAACCAACCCTAGTCTTCAGAACTGTGAGAAAATTAATTTCTGTTCTTTAAGTCATCCAGTTTGTGGTATTTGTTACAGCAGCCCTAGCAACCTGATAAAACATACTTAAGTACATAACTGCGTGCTCTTATTCCAGAATTTACGTTTGCACGTGTTCACTGCTTAATATCAACTTAGTGCATGGTCTCAACCAAAACTAGCACAAACATACAAATGTGTTCATAGTGCTTCTTGTATTCAAATTTAGGAAAGGGGGCACCTAGAAAATTTTAACTTTGAAAAGACTATTTGTTCACGGCACACACCTTATTGCTATAGGATATTTGGAACATTGGCTCTGAATTTGGAACTAGGCTCAGAGCACAATCACTACAGACCCTTTCAAAGTACCGTTGGCACTCTAGTCAGTCTAAACCTATTGAGAGTCTGACACAATCAAGAAAAATAAGTGGGCTCTCTTTCCAGTGGCCTCCATTTCTTTCTAAGAAAGGCAGTTGAGTGATCTACCTTTAAATAAAACAAAACCAAATAATCTTTATTCTAGCCTTTCTGCCTGGAAATATCAAGCAGGATACAATGCCGTCATGATAGCAATGATAATCTTCTCCTGATACTTGTATGAAAACCTTTTTTTAAATGTCTACCAGGACACCATTCCCAAATTATGTTATGTTTCAGTGATTGCTAAAATGAAAGATAAAGTAATAAATTTAACGTGTGTGAAAGATCAAAAGTGATATACCCCTTGTAGGTAAAAGGCATTCTCTTTCAGAATGCACTTGTCCTCCAAATGATCTATACTATAAGATAGAAAAATCACCGTTAGGACTATTTATTCTGTCTGAAGGATGAGGCTAAATTATTTCAACAAAATTTGTTTAGTTTATAATCACAATAATCATGTCAAAAGAAACACTGTCATATTAAATTTTATTGGGTAATTTACTAAGACATGAATGCCTGTAATTTCTAAATGGTCATATTTAATAACTAATCATTAGGTAGGTAATTGCAAATATGCATTTACAAGTAGGGAAAACATTAAATCTTGTTTCCAAAGTAAGACAACTTTGAAAAATGAAAGTGAGCCCTAAAAGTAATGAAAATTATCTATTTTTGAAATATTTATATACTGATAATAAATTGGTTTTATTATATGGATGGAACTAAAAATAGTCTTACCAAATTATTTTTGAAAATAAAATTATTTCTAACAAATAAAAATAATGCATGTATATTAATGAAGAAAATTAAAGTGTCTAACATTTAAAAACTAAGTAGAATAATAATTTTTGGTACATACTCTAATTTCTGTATCTGAGTCTAATATATATCTAAGTATTGATCTGAAGACTGTTTTTTAATACAGTCATATTGCTTTTTATGTTTCCTTCAATGGTTCATTTTATGAAAAACTGCTTGTACTTTTTATTAACTTTTCTCAATAGACTACAGTTTTTTATTTGAGAAAAACAATCTCTTTCCATTTGCTAAGACATCTGCTAAGCTCATATCAAATTCTGATAACTTTATGATATCCTGAGTTTTTATTCAGCCTGAATATTTTTGCAAGTCCTATCTCTCTGCCTCTACTCAGAGTGCCTTTCTTCAACAAATATTTTTAAAAGAGAAAACATGTCAAATCAATTATCTCTTAATGATCCTTTTGAGTGTTTCACCAAATTTATATTTTGTAAAATTTCAAAGCTTCCCACTTTTATTACACTCTGGTATAAAAAAAAACAAACTTTAAGTAAACATAGAAACTCCATCCAAAATTATTCACACAATGCAAGATATTCCAAAGCTCTTGAGCTATCTCCATCTAATTTGTTCAGTTATCCTTGATTTTATAGGAAATCTTAAGGTGTTCCTCTTTACAAGCTTTATTTTTAGTAATTTCTATTAACTGAAAGTTTCCAAATGAGATTTTTGGCATATCATTTGTCAAAAAATTTGATTAAATTTGATTTAATTTGATTAAATTTGATTTGATTTGATTAAATTTCCAACTGATTTTAAACAAAATGCAAATAAAATTTAGACGACCTATATTAGCAAAACATTTAGTACCATTATGACACTTAGGTTGATTTCTAAAGTCATTCTTCAAAGGCTAACATATTTGATAAATCAGATTCGAGTGGCAAATAAAAAGAGAATATGTGTATTACCAAGATGAAATATATACTTTTATAATTAATACTGGACTCTTCGCTATGGTATAATAAAGAGTTTGACTGGCCTTTGTCCCAGGATCCTGGGAACTCAAGTAATAGGCATGCCTGTGTTATTTATGAGCACCTTGCATCACAACTGAGTTTATACTAAGGCTATTACTCAGGATGGGAACTGGTCATCAGAAAGATCAACCAGGTGATTAGAGGGATGGGGCTTTAAGCCAGTCTGACTTCCAGGGAGGGGAAGGGGGTTGGAAGTTAAGTTCAGTCACGTGGGCAATGATTCATTGTTTCAATTCTTCATGTCTACCTAATGGAACTTCAATAAAAATTTTAGACACCAAAACTTCCTGGTTGGTGAACACATCTATGTATCTGGAGGGTGTTGCTTCCTGATTCCTTGGGGAGGAACAGGAAGACTCTGTGTTTGAGACTCTCCCAGACCTTCTCCTATGTGTTTCTTCATTTAGTTGGTCCTGATTTGTATCCTTTAAAATAAAACTGTAATAAGTACAGTGTTTTCATCAGTTCTATGAGTCATTCTAGTGAATCACCAAATCTGGTGGGGGGGGGGCGGGTCATGGAAACCCCCAGACTTGTGGCCAGTTGGTCAGAAGTATTGATGGATTAAGGGCTCCCAAATTTGTGGCTGGCATCTGAAGTGACAGCAGTCTTGTTGGGTTTCATGTTCTTAAACCTATGAAGTCTGACACTAACTTCAGGTGGTTAGCATCACAATTATATCAGAGTACATGCAATCACACACATTTTGTGGTTTTCTTTTCTTATTATTATCTCTGTATGTATACATGTCATGGAGTGTATTTCCAAGCTGCTTTCTCTGAATATCCATCAGCAGAATGATATCAGAGAAAAGGCCCTCGGAAAGTCCGTTGACTTAAAATTTAGGCGAATTTGACACACACACACACACACACACACATCACAATAAGAAACTATGAATGAATATCTGAGTAAAAATAACCACAAAGGTAATTGCTTTGAGATGAAACCTGTGATTTGGAATATTAAGAAAGTGAGAATTGCCAAAATGAAAGTAACAGAAAAACCAAAAGGAGAAGTATCACATTTCCTTCCTACAGATTACCTCAGAATAAAAATAAGCTTAATAAATGAAAAACACTCTTGTGCAGATCACACTTCATATAATTTTAATGATTTCCTAACACCAGTGGTGACATATTGTTTTCTGGATGGGCAAATATAAAAGGCAACACCAATCTGATTAAACAAAATAAATAAGGTATGTGATGAATTGTGTAGAACTAGAACTTGAAGAGAGGAAGAGTATACTGCATTATAGCATAATATTGAATAGAAGAATACTGTACTGTAACAGTTTAGCTCAGGGAAAAATTCATATGAATAAAATTAAGTATTTTGATGGCTTTTCCTTAAACTGCCTTAATCAACCTAGGGTAAATAATTTAATCTTTAACATACCTAGATTTTCTTTTTTTTTTTTTTTTTTTTTTTTTGTGGTACGAGGGCCTCTCACTGTTGTGGCCTCTCCCGTTGCAGAGCACAGGCTCCGGACACACATGGCTCAGCAGCCATGGCTCATGGGCCCAGCCGCTCTGTGGCACGTGGGATCTTCCCGGACCAGGGCACGAACCCGTGTCCCCTGCATCGGCAGGCAGACTCTCAACCACTGCGCCACCAGGGAAGCCCTATTTTTATTTTTATACAATGAATTTATGTAGTAAATTTAAGTTATGTAGTGAAATCCCTATATTACTATACTTCTCAATTGAACATATGCTGAAAGTAATATAAGATTTACAAACATAAGAATTCCTACATTTTTAGGAGCCAGATTTAAGAATTCTTAAATCAGGAAATTAAGAGAATGTAAATTATTCCTGCAAAAATTACAATAACATTTCACATTAATTCATAAAAAAATTTTGAAAATGTTAAAATTACGCTTTTTAGGAAATTTATGATAACTGTTTATGAACACTCGTCATATGCCAGACACTTTTTATAAGGTTTCTTATAAACATTACCTCTAATCCTACCAATAATACTGCAAGGTAAACCTTTTGATCTCTATTTTACATGTGAATAGCTGAATCTCAGAAAAGGGAGCAACATTAGAAAGAATATATGGCTCTGAAGTAGCAGAAAGGGAGATTTTCACCCTGGTCCCTCTGCCTCCAAAGTCTAAGCCCTTTAAGTTAATTATATAGGTCTTTTTGCCTATTTCCTATGAGTTTTGTTCCAATTTCTCTCTAGATTAGTTTAATTTTTACTTGGTATTAGGTGTTCTTCCATCTCTGCCCGTGTGTTAGAGCAACGTTTTAGTCGTGAACGTACAAACACATAAGGCCCCTGGGCAAAAGTATTGGTCTCACCACTGACCATCCGTATCCTCAGACTCACTCACATATATAGTAAAATTCTTATTTGACAAAAGATAATTTGTTAACTAATCAAAACTTAAACACTCAGTTAATTTAACTTCATTCTGCTCCACAATGACATTTTAAATGATTAATCCCCTTCTGGTACCTCACAAATGCATCTCCCACTCAGTATAAGTACTCTGAACAAGGAAATTAAGTGCGGATGCACCCGCAGGAAACTCTTACCTCCAACTCCAAATGCCTATTCTACCGAAAATGTCATGTCCACATTAAAAAAATAAAAGTCAATATGTTTTCTTGGCTGCTTTAATGGTAGACTCTTAAAATAGCAATTAATTATGTTCTGACTATACAGTCCTTTAAGCAAGTCTCATTTTATAAGAGCAAATATTCCAAGCATTATTTTCCTCAAATAGGCTTTCCATAATTATCAGTAGTAAGGAACATGAGATGCTAAAAAGGAATCATCTCAGATAAACAAGGGACAGGTGGCAGCTTGCGTTACATCTGGTATTAATCTGTATCAGAGGGAAAGGGAAGAAGACAGCAGAAGAAGAACATAAAGAGACTTGTAAGGCACAATGGAGCTACACATTTTTGTCTGTTAAAAGCCTCCTTTCTTTCTTGTCCTGTAAACTAAAAATACCCTATAAAATAGCCCAGAGTAATTATCTTGTCAGAAGAATCTTGTAAGTATTATAGTCAAATTAAATGGAACTGAAATTTATCATGGGAAGAAGATACCAGAAAAACAATGAAAATGTAAATTAAAATTGAGCTGTCAGATTTAAGGGTCAGTCCAATGGAACTGACAATAAACTCATGAGTTATGATACACAGAGTGGGTATTTTCTCCCTCGATCCCTCAAATCCTCTGCTACATTCCTTAATGTTCTATTCAGGTGATAGTATCACATTCATTATAGATTTTTTTATCTGCAGAAACAAATGGGAACAATGAATGCAGGAAGTGTGATCATTAAGCTGTCATCTTTTCCAGCACATATTCATTCTGTACCCTTGGGTGGCCTCACAAAACTAACTGACATAAGACAAATGATCTTCTCCTTAGAATATATTTGTGTGTATGATGCTTGTTCTACCATCACTAAACAATGTTGTAATGCAGAAGACAGTTTCTTTCAGGAGTAATATCTTGTATGCATAGGAATCAACTTATTGTAAGATTGTTAAAGAGTTATAAAAATAATAAGTAAGCATTCCATTTGATAAGATCACTCAGTTTAAAGACTGTCTTAATTGAACCTGATTTAAAACCTTGAGACAAAATTACTTTGAAGAATATTCTCATTCCGGCAACAAAGTAAAACTGAATTGCATTCTTGGCAAAAATTGATAAGGTGTTGAAATGAGTTGCAGATAAGCAGCAGAACCTGAATGCTGCTATTTCATTGTGGATCTATTAAATTGAAAAGCTCTCACAACAGGTCAATATTATTCTCTCTCCAACAGAAGCCAGTGTTGATTCTATCATCTTAACAACGGAATTACTAATTTTTTCTTCATCTCTCCCAATCTGAGATTCTATTAACACCAACCAGTACAATACCACCTTAATCCTGCACATGTATGACACTCCTTTTTTGATCTCTATAATTAGTCATCCCTTTTTCAAGAATGAAATAGGCCTAATAACTTAATTTGGGGAAGGTAATTATCTTAAATAATAACACTCTCTTGCCATTATTCTCCCACATTTATAAAGTCTAAAAGTTAATATTCAAATGCTTACTTTTCATTACTCAACAATTTTCTGCTACTAGGTACTTTAATATTTCAGCATAGAGAGAAGTTTTCTACTTAAATTATACAAGGAAGTCACAGTTATATTTCCATATACCTTAAATTACAATATTAAATTTTTCATCAAGTGTTTTTAAATAGCCTGGTCTCAAACGACAACTACAGATTATAAATCAAAATGCAGAATAAAAAAGGGTATACTGACACAATTCAAATCAGTAATCACAAGGTGGAAATTGATAATAATTTTTCCCAAAGAAAAAAAAAGAATAAAAAAAGCAGAGTACTGAGGCAGACTAAAATAAAAGATTCTCTTGATGACAGGCACCATGCCTAAGTGGAATTTTCCCATCATAATGGCTTTCTGTAAGATTAGGCCTCCCGTACTCTGGGGTGGGTTTCTCCCTATGAGGGAAAATGCCTGAGCAAGAATTCTCAGGTAGGGCTTCCCTGGTGGCACAGTGGTTGAGAGTCCGCCTGCCGATGCAGGGGACACGGGTTCGTGCCCCGGTCCGGGAGGATCCCACATGCCGTGGAGTGGCTGGGCCCGTGAGCCATGGCCACTGAGCCTGCGCGTCCGGAGCCTGTGCTCCGCAACGGGAGAGGCCACAACAGTGAGAGGCTCGCGTACTGCAAAAACAAAAAAAACAAAAAAAACAAAAGACAAACAAGAAAGAATTTTCAGGTAGTTTCCTGTGCAACTAATATGAGCTTTACAAAAGCAGAAAGCCTTTGAATAAGGAAACATCAATGTTAGGGTAAGCCATGCACACCAATAGTAAAAGTGTCTATCTGTCCCCCTCATTGTTATTTTCTCTCTGATGCAGGTCGAGAATAACAAAGAACTCAGGCCCACCCTCAAGAGGAATTGAGTTACTGCAGATTTATCCCCTGTAGCTCATGAAATATTTCAAGATTTAAAATTATTGGCCCTAATTCATAAGGAAATGTCACTTAATTGCTTTTAAAATTATGCATAGCATACAAAAGAATTAAGACAATCAAGATGAGATAATTGCATTAAAATGGAATCGAAACATACTGAGTTGAACTGTACTCATCTGCTGTCTGCCTTACAAAAATTTCTTCCTCTTTTTTGGTCTTCCTCTCTTACTACCTCTCTTCCTTCTTCAAAAATTATTCCATACCTACTATGTGCCAGAAACTGTTCTTGGCTCTGAGAGTGCAAAGTCAAACAAAGAATGCTCCTTTTTCATATAAAGGAGAGGAGAAGCTTGATAATAGAACCAAGTCTTGCAGGGTGAAAGTACTGTGATGAATATCCACAGAAGGGAAGGAGCTGAGGAAGTAGAGAGCAGGGTAGCTCTGAGCTGTCCTCAGAACTAAGCATTGGTACGTAGAACTAAATCTTATTAACAGAGGTTATCTAGACATGGGAGGGTGAGGGAGAAGAGAGCATTTATTTTAGGCAAAAAAAAAAAAAAAAGTGCAAAAAGCACGATGGCACAGAGGAACACAGCTTCTCAAAATGACTGAATTGGAAAATGTGCTCTATGGAAAATACCCACTGAAAAAGAGTCCTCATCTAGCACAGCACCTGTCAACCAACTGAGGGTAAAATTGAGTTCTAACTCTGAACCCCATTGAAAACAGCCATTTTTACTGTGCTTGGCAGGTTTTTAAAATGAAACTGGATTCTGGATTCAGCCTTCTTGGCATGGTTCTTAAAAGTCTCTTCCATTTGCTTGCATTCAATATGACTATGTATTTATACCTATACCATCTCTATTTTTACTTTCATATATAACCAAAAAAAATGATTATGGTACTTAAATGTTCACTAAAAGACTTGTCCAAAATTATATTGTCAGTAACGACTTAAAACCAGTATTATCCTAATACATGATTGGTCTTTCTTTCCACTACACTCATGTGTAGCCAGTTTTTTTGTTTTTGTTTTTGTATTTGCTATCTCTACAATTTTATCATTGTCATTTGTAATTGTACATTGAAAAAATCATTTTTAGAAGCTTTTCCCCTTCTTAAACTACTTTTGTATCAGATTATTTTAAAAAATTACATTTTGAACAAAGTCTTTTTAAAAATATTTGATCTTTGGTTAGCTCTTTACCTTAGTAAACAGGATTGTATCATGAACAAAAGCCAGTCATCCCTGTATGATTTAGGAAAGGAACAAGGCTTTGGGTTAATTTCCTGATAGCATTCATTTTTTCTTAATTATTAAGAGGAAAAGTTGGAAAAAACATAGTAAGTTGAACCAAAATAGTACTGGTCACAGAACGACCCCTCCATACCTCAGTTTCTTCATCACTTAATAGGCATACTAATAGTGCCCAATGCACAGTTATTGTGAGAATTAAATTATTTAATATGTGTAGTTCAGAAGATTTTTTAAAGTGCACAGAGTAAGCATGTATTAAATGTTAGTAATTTTATTATTATTATTAATTTTTAAAACAAAGCATATTAAGTACTCTACCATCCACTAAATTGGTAAGCAAAACAAAACAGAAAAAAAAATTTGAATGCCCGTTGAATTTTAAAGTATGCTTTAAAATTTTAGAAGAGTTGGGGCAACCAAAGAATTTTTACTCAAAACTTTCTGTTTTAAAAAGTAGCTTTTTTTTTTTTTTTTTTTTTTTGCAGTACACAGGCCTCTCACTGTTGTGGCCTTTCCCGTTGCGGAGCACAGCCTCCGGACGCACAAGCTCAGCGGCCATGGCTCACGGGCCCAGCCGCTCCGCGCATGTGGGATTTTCCCAAACCGGGACACATACCCGTATCCCCTACATCGGCAGGCGGATGTTCAACCACTGCGCCACCAGAGAAGCCCCTAACAGAGGCCTTTAAATCAGACCTTAACCAATTGAACATCTAATCGAATTACAGGAATTGTGAAAGACTTGGAAGGGCTTCTATTTGTCCTTTAATATTCTCCCAATGGTATCTACATATTTAGTCTATTCCTTGGCCTTAAAACTTCATTCTGTCAAGAGTCCTCAAAATACTATAAAGAGAATGAACTTAGATATCTTGCAGTCTACTCAGGGCTAGTATACTAAGGATCCATTCATTTGGAAAATATCCGCAAATATTTCTCCCAAGAAAGCATGGCTCTGTCATTTTCTTATGGATGAATGTACAACAGTTGCATTTCAGCCTATGTATAGCCAAGCTTTGTTTAATTGGAGAAACATGTTTATTCACTTTTAATGATGAAATAGTCTTACCACATATAAAAGACTGTTGATAAAGAATTTCAAGGACTAATAATTGACTCAGGACTCACTGATTCGTTCAACAAAATGATGAGCACCTGTTACGTGTCTGGCACAAATTGGGCTGCTGGGGATACAGCATTGAACTCAAGTCGTTGCCTTCATGGATGGATTATATAGGGATGTGAGTGGGAGGAAGAGATAAAATAAGTGCAGTATATAAAATGTCAAATGGTGATTAGTGATACAGAGAAAAAAATGCAGAAGAGTAGAATAGGGAGTGTGGAGATAAGGAAAAGGGCTGCTTTATTTATTTATTTTTTTAATAAAAAGAAGGTCAAGATAGGCCTTCTTGGAAAATGACATTTGGGTAAACACCTGCATTAGCAATTGCTGTGGCATGTTGTGCAAAATATTTTTGGTACACAGGTATTCATGCTTGAGAGTTTGATGACAGGAGCTTGTTAGCTTTAAGAAATTGCCACGTGCATAACAGTGTCTATACAAATAAAGTCTCTATTCAAATTTCCCAATAGAACCTCAGCTTCAAAATATTTAGAATTTAAGTCATCTCCTCCCAAATCTATTTCTCCTTTCTCACCTCTTACAACTTAGTATCGTACACAACCACCTATGCATTTCAGTTAAAAAAATCTGGACATCATTAAGAAAGCCTTCCTCTAACTCAACTCCCAGGCCTACAAAGGTGCTATCTCATCAGGGAAGATGCATTTCCTACTGCCAAAATCCCATTGCTAATATTATCTGTGAACTTCCTTTATCTTTTTGTTTACTTTATAAATTTGCTCATCGTGTCACAGAACTAAAACCAGTAACAGAAGAAAAAAATGGTTTTGTGTGCTACTAACAGGAATAGTGCCTTCCAGAAATAGAATTGCAGAATGCTCCCCAAGTGCCACTCCATTCACTACAGTCTCTTTCAGAAAAAAACTATGTGGATTGAAAAATGTTAAGATGATTGATTCACGATATCTATTACTTCTGACTGCTAACATTTAGCCTTATATTTTGAGTCGTGTTTTAAGAACTAATAAGTGAAGTTTCTGAAAAAAAAAAAGTATTTATATTGTAAGAAATGTTTTTAGGATTTGTGTTTTTAAAAGTCATTAAATGAGGTTTCTGAACAACAAAAAAGTATGTATTTATAAGAAATATTGTAAGATCTTGTCATATAATATTAAAATTTGTAAGTATCACTTAAATTTAAGATAAGTAGATGCTCAATAGCACATGGTCACGGAACAGCTTACAACTGATCATTAAATGTAACATTCCATTTGAAAATGCCATTAAATAATAAAAATTAATTTTTGCTATTTATGATGCCATTACAGCTGAAAAGTATTTACATAAATTCTTCCAAACTCCCCAACTAGTCCATCTTCCAGACTCTTGAATCATCCTGAGCCTAATCCTTTACCTCTCCCACCCCCAAGGAAATATGCAAAGGCATTTTTTTCTTGTATTTAAACTTAAAGTGGCCTTAATGTTATGTCATGTTTTTACATGTCTTTGTACCAAATTAATGACTGACATCAATATTCTCTCCCTGAATCTACACCTTTATTTTGGCTGGGTTGGAGTATCACTAAACTATCTACTGGCCCGTACTCTCACTTCAAAGACACTTAATTGACAAATATTATTAACTTGCTAGTACAATTAGAGTGTTGTGGAAGATAAATAAAATGAGTAAAATTACTCTTCCTTTCAATGTTATTACAATATAATATATGAAAAAAACATACATAGAAATTATAGCAAAATGAATGGCATATGCAAGAATTCCTAGAGGTCAGAGGAAGATGAAATTTTTCTGGCTGGGATCATCCAGAAAGCTTAACAGAGGAGGTAACATCTATGCTGGGCCTTGGTGGTTAGATATAATTTTAAAATGTCAAGATGGGGAATTAGCTGTGCCGTGTCATATTACATTTGGTTAAATGTACATAAAAGTAATTTCACAAATTATCATGTATTCAATTTGCAAAACGTCATATAATTTTAAGTATATTCACATAAGGATGTTGAAAGTATTAAATTATGGGCCTAGCATAGATATATTATAATGATTACTTATATAAAAAATAATGCTCAGTTTTACAAAAGATTCTGCCTCCAGTCCTTAAGTAGCAAATCTTCATATGGATAAAATAAATCATTTAAAATATAATTAACATAACTTTCTAGTTATATTAAAATTTATATTGACAACTAATATGTAAATTATAAAATGAGCTCGGAAGGACTCTTCTCTCACAAGTGTGGTAAGGAAAGATTTGGTTGTTTTCATTGCTATTATTTTTCCCTGTTTGTCCTTTTGGATGACCCACCATTGGGTCCTGAGAAACCAAATGGGATGAACAGGCTCTAATGGAAGCCCAAATAGTACAGCAGAAGGCCTCTCCTACAGGGCTCACACGAGTACATCAGGGATGTCAACACCAGGCTCTGAGCGCCTTCCAGGCAGTGATTAGGTGGTCTCTTCTTGGCAGTGAATATAAATTGACTTTAGATTCAGGCTTGACAGTAAAATATCTGAAGCCCTTTGACCTCACACACAGCACATATTGTTCCTTCCTTGTTGCCATAGAGAGAAAAAAAAGGAAAATGCACCGAGTCAACCCCACTCCAGTGTGTTCACAGCTTTATTCCAGTGTTTCTAGGAAGCATTAGATAAGAGTGGGAGGTGGTGAGGCAAAAGTCCTACAGTGTCACACTGTCTCTGTAGTGCCACACTGTCTCTAAGCCAATTTTGGAGACTGTATGACTCCTGAATCATACTAGCTCATCAGTACTGAGCATTTGCTGTTCTAAACAGGCAGTGTTCTAAGTGCTTTACATGTACTAACTCACTTAAATTCTCCCAGCACTCTACAAGGTAGATACTATTAATAACCCCATTTTACAGGTGAGAATATGGAGGCCCAGAGAAATTAACTAACTTGGCCAATGTTGCACAGCTAAAACAACAGGGTTGAGACTCAAACGTGCCAGTTTCGCTCTAGAAAAAAGGGTAGATATTCTTGTTATTCTGAGATGGAAGGAAAGATACACAAAACAAAAATAATACAGTACATTAAAAGTGACATCTGGGCTTCTCTGGTGGTGCAGTGGTTGAGAGTCCGCCTGCCGATGCAGGGGACACGGGTTTGTGCCCCGGTCAGGGAAGATCCCACATGCTGCAGAGAGACTAGGCCCGTGAGCCATGGCGGCTAAGCCTGCGCGTCCGGAGCCTGTGCTCCGCAACGGGAGAGGCCGCAACAGTGGGAGGCCCACGTACCGAAAAAAAAAAAAAAAAATAGTGACATCTGAGTTACATGTCCACTATACTCTGTTGCCCTTCAGGACTTATCAGTATGCGCAACTAATTTTTTGCAGATGTTATTTCATGACTTCAAACTTCCTGAAGTAGCCTATCATACAAAAAACGACGCTTTTAAACCAAATTTTATTATTTGTCTATTACATGTAAATATATGTTTATAAAAGCTAGTCTAGTAATTCAATACACACAAAACTATTAAATAAATAGAGGAGAAATAAGACATGAAGTTACTAATTTTAAAACTTGAAGGTATCCTAAAAAATCAGTCCAATCCTCAAAGTTGACAAATGAAAAACAGAAATGCCACGTTACTGATAATCAAATAAACTCCTCATAGCTGATTTGGGTCAGTTTTTTTCCTCTACACCAAGCTGTGGCGTACAAAGTCATATTTTTCCTACAGTCATCATCATCAAGTTCTAGGTTGTAAACTACCTCATAAGTTGGGCTCACTAACACCAACTCAGACAATCTCCCATGTCCTGTCTCAAGGCACACACAGAGAGTGAGCCCCTTCCCTTCCCTTCCTTCCTTTAATCATGTTTCTGTCTCCTATAAATGCCTGTCAGGGTCCCTGAAAAATCCTGCAACAAAATTAGCAAAAAGTGAATTCATCAAGGGGAGAATTTAGGTGTAGACGGTACTCAATTAAAACAAAAAGAGCACATACACAAAAAAGGAGGAAGTTAAATAAGTGCTGACTTACAGTTGAGTTTTTAATTGTTCACATTACAAGTCAAGGCTTAGATACAGAAAGAAACACAAAATATTTTTATATTTTGGAGGGATGAAAGGTATACCACATCAACCTGAATGATAAATTCGAAGAAATCTTTGAGTTGCATATGTACAGATAAAAGAGGAGGAAAAAAAATATGACGGTCTTTGCTTTTTGTTTTTGTTTTTACAACAGTGCAGCCATGGGGTAGAATAAGTGAGAGAACTTCCCATTGTGGTAAAGGATTAATTTATATGACATAATGTACCTCTATAGGTTGACAGTTTGCCTTTTGCACTGATAAACTGTAAATATGCTAGCAGTCAGAAGAGTAGATAGCCTTTATGACCACGTTCCTCTTGAATATTACTTGAAAGGTATAGACTAAGGTGTCCTATTTAAAGCCAGGATCCTGCTGACAGCTTTAAGGATTCAATCCATACAACAATGTGAAAGTTGTGAAAGGCTGAATAATGGCCCTGCAAAGATTTCCATGTCTAAATCCCTGGACCTGTGAATATATTCAGTTACGTAGATAAAGGAGAATTAAGGTTGTACATGAATTATGGTTGTTAATCAATGGACCTTAAAATAGGGAGATTATCCTGGACTATCCAGATGGGCCCAATGCAATCACAAGGGTCCTTAAAAGTACAAGAGGGAGGGGCTTCCCTGGTGGCGCAGTGGTTGAGAGTCCACCTGCCGATGCAGGGGACACGGGTTTGTACCCTGGGTCTGGGAAGATCCCACATGCCGCGGAGCGGCTGGGCCCGTGAGCCATGACCGCTGAGCCTGCGCGTCCGGAGCCTGTGCTCCACAACGGGAGAGGCCACAACAGTGAGAGGCCCGCATACTGCAAAAAAAAAAAAAAAAAAGTACAAGAGGGAGGAAGAAGAGGACAGTCAGAGAAAGATATGTGACTAAGGAGTCAGGTCAGAGTGATTCGAATTGAAAAGGATGCAACACTCCATTGCTGGCTTTCGAGACACCAGGCAGCCACGAGCCAAGGAACACAGCAGCCTTTAGCAACCGGAAAAGGCAAAGAAATTGATTCTCCCCTGGAGTCTCCAGTAAGAAACACAGCCTGTCAACACCTTGACATTGGCTCAGTGAGATCACGTCAGACTTCGGATCTATAGAACTGTAATATTTGTGGTTCCTGTAAGCCACTAAATTTGTGGTAATCTGTCATAGCAGCAAAATAAAACTAATACACAGGCCTAGCACTGTCACCAGAAAATAAGTCAAAAAACATTTTTGAACTCCTAAGCTTTTGTGGTTTTGCTGTTTGTAACAGAATATCTTCAGAAAGCTTTTGGAATATTTTACGTTTTAAAGATAAATTCCAGAATCAAAAAAAAAAAAAAATAGACATTTCAATTCCACTGGCCATCAATAGCCAAGGCTAGTTATAGTCTTCCCATCATATCTTCAAAATGGCACAGCTCAGTGACTTTCAAATCTATAAAATCAATGCCTCTATTTGTAAGAAATATTAGCACCATTTTTATTAATTAAAATTGAAAGAAATAGAATGTATAATCTATACAGATACATTTTAAAATATATAACCTCTCTAGGTAATACATAGGATGCATAACAATAAGAATAATGAAATAATGGGCACTTATGTGCAGGCAAGCCTATACTAGTAGACAGGATGGAGTAGTTATGTGTTTGACCTTCAGGTGGAATCACCAAGAATGCAACTGCAGACTGAATGAGTCAGATTTGTTTCACTGGCCGCTCAAATACTGAGTGGAGAGATTTTGTGTGATATTGAATGATACATGTTTAAGTTCCAAACCAAACACTATATAATCATTTGTTGATTTCCACAGCAATTCCTTTACTGAAAAAATGCAGTGTATGCTAACTCCAGGAATAGTTTTAGTTGTGTAGCATTTGCAGGATGGCTAGAAACTCCGCCCTATCCTTTAGATACCACTACCCCTCCCCCACCCCCATCAGTCGTTCAGATAATAAGAAAAGGCCCAGGATTCCCTCTCCAAGCCTTTTATCTTTCGACTACTTCCTATTTATCCTTCAAGTCAGGGGTCACTCCTGCCAGGAAGAATTCACTGGCTGCCTGGGAGGCGAGGTTAAGCCATTATACCTCTCTATCCCCAAATCTGTGTTTTCTCTATTATTGCTAATAGTAACAAATAAGAAAATGGTATAAACAATGGGTAACATTACCCTGAATGTTTATCATTTGCTGGGTTTTCTGAATTTTCCTATGAATTATCTCATGGATCTCATTTTGATAAAAATACTTTGGTTATAACAATGAGATATGATAATAGCTTGAAGGACAGCTTGTGTGCAGGGAGAAGGGATTGTTGATTTTGTTTTGTTTGCTTTGTTTAAGGTAGAAGAAAATCAAGTTTGTGTGGAGGTAAAGGTAGCGGCAGTTCAGAGGGAGAGTTTTTATGAAGCAGAAAGCAGAATAAGGTCTTAGAAAAGATGAAAGAGAACACATAGGAAGGCTCATCTTAGAAAGACAGACGCCTCTCCCTCTGCTGTGAGCACTAGCAGTGGGAGGTGTAAGAATCAGCTTCAGAAGCTGTTCTGAGCATAAAGAACTGCTGGAGTGGAGTATGTGTAATTGACAGAGAGAGGGCAATGGGATTAAGGAAATGACGAGACTATAATTGAAAGATCAGTTGTGGGGTCTGGAGTAGTAAGGGAGAAACAAGTATGTTATAGCAGGTATGAAACTGGCTGGATAAAGAGGATTCCAAGTTTGAGGTCTTGAATAGAGAAAACATTAAGTTTAATGAAAATAAGTGTGGTAGGAGATATTGGTAGTGATTAGTGCAGCTGTAGCGTTTGGGGTGATAAAATGGCCATGAGTGTGGAGAACTGACATGGTATTGAGGTCACTGTCATGAAAGAAGTACAGACACTGGGACATCTGCATACCGGTTGGTTGTGGACAAAATGATAACCAATGATCCCCAAAAGGATGAGGATGTGAAATGATTTCAATCTAACATGGAACTGGAGGGTATGAAATGGAGAATCTCATGCATATGCCTTCAGAAGAACAAAAATTAAGAACTGAGAGATGGATTTCTCATAAATTCCTGATTTACAGAAGAGGGAGATTTATCTCCTGACCAATGAACATCTGCCAAGGATCACCATCCATCCTCAAGCCAATGAACTTGCTGCTTGGACTCTGGCTGGACTTCCCCATCATTGCACTCCTTACCCATAAACACATCCTGCCCCAAACCCTCAACGGACTCACTTGTAGCTTGTACAGCATTCATTTCCTGAACTGCAATTACAGAATAAACTCAAATGTCTGGTAATGTGAGCTTGCCTCAGTTTACCTGTTATTTAGGTTAGTAAGAAGGAGGTGCTGCAACATGAGGTTATAAGCTCCAAAACAGTGAGGTTCTGTCTATCCTATATGTGCTTTTGAGAGCATTTGTTACCTCCATGTAAATGGGAATATGTATTTCTTACGACTAGTAGTAATATTTCAACAGATTCTGGCATTCTATTTAATAATTCTTATTTAATCAATGGTTGCAAGTATCGACAGTTAATTAGAAGAAAAAAAATCACTTAATAGTTAAGCTCCTTTAAGTAATCAACTGACATTGAGACAAGTAGTCTAAGCAGGGCAGCCCCATGACCTAAACATGTGCAGGCTCATGGGTACACTGGCCACACCTTTGACACACTGCAGCATCTTTATCCTTGACTTCGGATGCTGCGTTGTCCACTCAGAAAGTAATATCGATCATCAGGGAGAAAACACCAGTTGGATGGGTGAGGTATTTATTTTACTTATAGATATGTTTTCTCCTTCAATTTTCTTATTTAAGTGAAGAAAACTTCTTATACTTATGCATCTTTTCAGGCTATAAAATTCCTGTAGTTCCAGGTAGATTGTGACTAATAGAATTGTTTGTATAGATATTTAATTTCTAATCTTTTTTCACATTATTTTGTTTAAAAGTTTGCCCCATGAAATTTCTCTTCATATTAAGTAAAATAGTACATTGTGAATGGAGACCCAAATATTTTTAAATATTTAAAATCTTAAAGTGTTTAGGGTTTATAAAGAAAATAAAAGGGGAATGAAGGAATTCTTAAGTGGAAATGTAAATAATTGAAGACATTTCACAAATGAGACTGATCATGGAACATCAAGGGAGTCATCATTTGACTGACTTTGAATATTAGCATAATCTTTCATTTTTCATAGGAGTCAAAAATATCTTACAGAAAAAAATAAGTATTAGCTGCTGATTTTCAATTATCCATGTAATCTTCTTTTCACACATTTCAATGGCTTTAATACATTTTATTTTATTATATCATATTTTCTAGATCAAAACGTTTGGTTTTGCATAGGAACTTTTCTTTTCCTGGAATGGATTTCTTTCCTTGGATTGTTTTGTTGCTGTTCATTTCCTTCTACTTCACTCAGTACATATAAATGAGTTTAAATTAATGTAGTTAAATAGTTTTAGTAAAGCTATACAAATTCAGGCAATCATTATTTTAATGCTTTAGAGGAGTCTGTATTTGCATGTCATAGAATGTCATAGAATAAGACATTACAAACCATCCTATGTAGTGTCCAGTTCAAGGTAAGGGCAAGAGAAAGACTACTGAAGATTTAGAAACAAGGAGAAGTTGTTTTCTTGCTTCCCTAGATACCTTCACTAAGGCATTATCAGAAAATTCAGGCTACTTCTTTAAAAAAAAAATCATCAATCAAACTATTTCCATTTTGGAAATTTTAAGAAAATATGCCTTAAAATACTCGAATGCTTTTATTTTTAAATATTGTTTAATAAAATCACATTGTTTAATTTTCAGAAAAGAAAACTAATTTTAAAATAACAGATTTTTCCTTCAAATCCTTTGGTTCACCAAACAAATGTTTTTCATGTATTCTATACATACCTTTTCTTACTTTCAGAATAATGACGTTACTAGTCCTTACACACACACACACACACACACACACACACACAAACATTAGTAGAGAAAGCCATATTGACAAAGACATAGACACCCAAACACACATATCTACGACACACGGAACACAGTGTGCTGCGTTCATGTTAGCAAACCACATGTTCAGTTTTCTCATGGCAACCTTACTTATCCCTGACTGTGAGCCATATTTAGCAAGATAGTAAAGCTGGTAAATCTCTATAACACCTGGGCGGAATTCCAGTGGGAATACCCACATGTTTAACAGACAGGCAAGAAACCTCATTTAACTTTGCTACTGCCAACACGAACACGCAGAGGAGCAAAACAAATGTGTCCTGGGCTTTTCTAAAAGGCTACAAGAAGATTTTGATGTCTGCTATTATTATTCCCCAATTTTCCCTAAATTTAGAGTAACTTTGTTTCACCCTGAGCCTGAGCCAGACACGTTGGAGGTATATTAACACTTGCAGAGTTCTCAGGGAACTCTGAGGATTCGGTGTCAATTTACTAAATAGCTTTATTTAGTGAAAGGAAAGCGCTGTCATGCCTCTCTCCCCAAGTGCCCTCAGACTCCCAAGATTCAGAGGAAAAAGGTGTTCCCTCTGTTGTTGGATAATGATGCATCTTCTTTGCTTTCAAGTGGCCAATACTGCATCAAGATATCATGATTTAATGATTCTGTTATTTTAAATTCAGATAAATTGCTGCCTCTGGCATCCTCTCTTTGAAATGAAAGAAAAGGCATCAGTTTTACTGAACCAGGCACAGATACCAGCCCACTGAGGTATTCCTGACTCGTCTACTGAACATGAGGGGCCCTGGAAACTAGTTGTAGCTCAAAATGTGGACAGTTGCCTAATTTTCCTGAGTCGTACTTTTATCAGCTGAAAAGCAGAATCATTAGATGAATGATTGCCAAGGCAAATTCTGGCTGTAGCATTAGCTGACTTTTAGGCAATGAAACTCCATCATTAGCAATGCTACAAAGGAGTCTGAGAGAGAGAGAGAGAGAGAGAGAGAGAGAAAGGGAGAAAGGAAGGGAGAAAGGGAGAGATAGGGAGAGAGGAAGGGAAGGAGGGAGACAGAAAGAGAGAGGGAAAGGAAAGGAAAGGAGAAAGGAAGAAAAGAAAAGATGGGAAGGAAGGTAGATATAGACACATGTTCCACACATAGATTCTCTATTTCTCTAAACTACAACTCTATCTAATACAACATCCAGCTCTTTACTCCAACTGGATATTAGAGATGTCTCCTTACACTAACCACATTCATCATCTCTCTCACCCCCAAATAACCTCCCCCCAACCCCTCCTCCCCAGGCCACCTTCTCTCATTTGAATAATGAAGAAAGGACAGAAGTTATATCAGTATGGGTGTAGAGAATGGAATTAGAAACTGGGAGGAAAGCTACCTGGAAATAGTGGCCTGTAGAATGCCTAGATTAAAACATCTGAGAGTAATCTGGAATTGGAGCTCAGGGAAGAACTGGAGGTGAAATATATATGTGGGAGTCATTATCATGGGAAGTTATGTATTGTGGAATGAGTTTACCCTGGGAGAGAAATGCAAATGATCAAACAGGTATTAGGGGAAAAAAAGGAGGAATTTTTTTTTAAACAGAGTCCAAAAGGCACTGAAATGCAGATAAATCCAAACTTATAAAAGCTAAAAGCCAGAAGCCTTCTAACATCCTAACTGCCAGGACCAGTCATACACAAGGAGAAATTCAACCCTCAGGACTACATTATCAAACCTGATTAGTTCACTCAGATTCTGACCGAGTTGGGGGCTCTAAGGATAATCAAAGTGATATATAAGTTAAGAAAGAGATGCTTAAACACCCTGTGGAGCTTTAATTTTTTCATATAATTTTGTTAAATCAAATATGTTTATCTCTTGATTATTCCACATTTAAATTTCAACAAATCATTGTATAACTCTCAAGATATGTTTAAATACAACTTAGTGAAATGAGCACAGACTATGAAATCCTTTAGTCCAGTATCTTACTCTGGTTCTACCACAAGGTAAGATAGATGATTTTACAGTTTTTATTTGACTGTGTATGAAACAATTAAACAATAAACAAACAACCAAAAGGCATTCTGTGTCACAGTGTCTTGTGGATAATTACGGCATTTGCCTCACTGAGGTTACTGAGAATTAAATAAGTGCACGAACAGAGACTTGCCCATAGTAAGTGATCAAAATTATTTGCTATTCTAAGTTGCACAGGAACTATACACAGTGGCAATGCCTTATGCAAAGGCTGCAGTCTATAAATAATTCATTCAATCTAACTACCCATTCAAGAGAAATTCAGCTGACCAAATAGGAGTATCAAGGAACAAACAGTTTATGTACACAGTCATGCATGGGTCCGCACTACACGTGGAGACAGACATGAAACACCTAAGTGGCAAAAGCAAAACTCCAGCTGCTGCTTTTTCAGAACAGGGCATTAGAACATGGACCAGCTGGGTGAAGCTGTGTTTTCTCCCTGTCAAGTGGCCATGTACTGACAGTTTTTAAACAAGGACCCCTAGGTGGGGTTGAAGTTGCCCATGAGTCATAAAATTACGTGCACAGTTCTACGTTCTGCTATGCCCATTTTTTTTTTTCATGGAAGAGAGTCCATAATTTGCACTAGAATTACGTACTGAAGAGAAAGTTGCTGACTGGGTAAACTAAATGAGAATAGCTTTGGAACTTTTGCATCATCCAAAATAAAATTAGAAAAATATCTAAAGTAAGACAAGAAAGAGCTAGAAAATGAAAAAGTGTTTAAAATTTCCTTCAAAGCAAATAGTACTTTTATCTAGTTGGCTGTTAATTATTTGTTTGTTTTCTTAAAAGAGAAAGTTACTTCTTAGGGGGTTCGGATAAAAACTGCTGAGCTTCCACCAAAAAAAAAATAGACGATCCCTTTATGTTTGGGGTTTAAAACAGTTTGAAGTTCCTCTGGTATCTAATGGTTCTCAGAAAAATCATAGTAAGTTGCTTTATATCACTGTTGGGAAAAAAGTTTTGTAATGTTTTAGATTCTGGTGATCGTTGCCATGGTGGTAACTGGCTGTGCTACTGGGTAAGTAGTCCCTGTGGGCAGGTTGCACAGTATTATTTTCTATTTTTTTAAACCTTTTTATTTTCTGTGCTATTTCACTGAAACAAACGTGAGGCTGAATTCACTGCAGAACTTAACATGGAACTTTTTCTCTTTCATAAAGGACACACAGAGACAATAAGCTTATTAGAAATGATAATTAGATCATTACCATTTGTCCAGGCCTGCTCACAACTCAGCACCTACTGGCTTCAGGAGGATAAAGGCAAGAAACATCAAGCTAGCAAGGGTAGTTAACATAATTTGTTTACATATGTGGCCATGTCATTTTATAAGAAGGACAGATTAAGTATCTTGATTTGCTGTATAAAAATAGTAACAGGGCTTCCTTGGTGGCGCAGTGGTTGGGGGTCCGCCTGCCGATGCAGGGGACGCGGGTTCGTGCCCCGGTCCGGGAAGATCCCACATGCCGCGGAGCGGCTGGGCCCGTGAGCCATGGCCGCTGAGCCTGTGCTCCGCAACGGGTAAGGCCACAACAGTGAGAGGCCCGCGTACCGCAAAAAAAAAAAAAAAATAGTAACAGTTATAAGCACAATTTCCCATTGTGCACTCTTTCTCTCTCCCTTTCGCTCTCTTCCTCCACCCCCGCATGTGTGTGTGTATTTCTCTCTCTCAATAATGTCAACAGAACAGCCATAAGAAACCCGTGAGTTCTGAGCAAAAATTTTTGATTAATTGAACCAAAAATATCTGTCCTACTTTCTCCTCTCTCTTTTCCCAAAAATCTCATATACCCTAGATCAAAATATGTTAAACTGCATTCTTCAAATCATGGTATGTTTCAAGCATTTAATAACTAATGCAGAATCACTGGAATTCTCATTTATGATGAAATGTTTTAGTAGCTATAAGAAACTCAGAGCTTTTGAAAATGTTCTTTTTCATGTAAAATTATGCTAAAAAATGATAACACCTGTTAGCAGATCCCACCAGAAATCTACAAGCCAACTCACATGGAAGGAGAGGTCTTAACAGCATCTCACTTGGAAGCTATCAGACTGGAAACAGTTGGAGGAGACAGAATGCACTTTGTTGGCAGTTCCTGACCTGAGAACCAGAAAATTCATAGGGATATTGAACAGACCTCCTGCTGCCAAGAGGTTTGCAATCCATTTAAAGAAAAAGGCACACATCACCCAAGATGAATGCCAAGTGAGTGTTCCAGACAGTGGGTATTACTTAGGACTCCAGAAAAGAGAGCTCTGTGGGTTAGACAAGTTAGGAAACACTTCACACACAAAAAAATGGTATTTAAACATACTTTAAATAGCCCAAGTTTTTGTCTGTGAAAAAAGAACACAGGAAAGCAAGATGGGAAGAATCTCAAAAGTGAAGCTGAAGTACTTCACTTCTCTCCTATTGTTAAGTAAATAAGACTGAAATAATAAAGGGTATGGGAGATGGGTACAGGGTCGTCAAAAGAGAGCTGGGTTTTTTTTCCTGTTTATGTTTTGAAAATCTCTGGCCACCTATCAGAAAGAGCTAAAAATGAATAACACGTCTGGAAATTAGAGAGTAGGGAAGGATTCACACAGATTAGCCCATCTTGCATGATGGGTGAGCATGTCTGGCCTCTGTCACATATCCCTATGGCATTCGACTTATTGAGTAGATTTTTCTTCTATGGTACGGAACAAAAAATTCTAAAGAAATTTTTTGCTCCACTACGGGTATGTAATCACAGCAGCCTTTACCAAAAAGGAGTAACTTCTAGAACCTCAGATGATGGAACCCAATCCCAAAGAGGCAAGCAGCTCATCTGAGAGCTCTGGATATGCAGCCAGTAAGACAGGTTTTAGTGTGGATTCTGCCACTGACCTTCGGCGCCCATGTTTCTCACCTGTAAAATCAACAGCTAAAATCAACTTCCTTCTAATCCTAATCCCTTTCTAATGTTACAATTCCAGGAAACCAGATTATCATTTCTGTTACAAATGTGTATGAATTAAAAATAAATCAGATCCGAGTTAGAGCCTAAAATATGTTCCTATGAGTAAAGCAGATGATCTTTTGCGCATGGATTTCATGATATCTATTTTGGCAGCTCAACATCTTTAAAACTGGTTGTAGAGTTCCGGTTATTTGATTAGTTATAATATCTAGGGATTCTAACTGCTGCCTAATATTTTTGTTTAAAATGGAAAACAAAACATTTACATACGTGTTCTGATAATGCATCTATATTTTCCAAATAGAAAGTGAGAAAGAATGGGATGTGTGCCATTATGGGCTGAGTTCTGTCCTCCCCAAACTTATATGTTGAAGTCCTAAACCACAGTATCTCAGAATGTTATTGGATTTGGAGATAAGGCCTTCTAAAAGATTAAATTAAGTTAAAATTAGGCCACAGGGTGGGCTCTAATCCAATATGACTTGTGTCCTTCTATAAGAAGAGGAAATTTGGACACACAGCGACATCAGGGGAGCACACGCACAGAGCAAAGAACATGTGAGGAAACAGTAACACGGTGGCCATCTACAAGCCAAGGAGAAAAGCCTCAGAAGACACCAAACCAGCTGATACCTTGACCTTGGACTTCTAGACTCCAGAACCGTGAAAAAATAAAGTTCTGTTGTTTAAGGCTCCAAATCCACAGTATATTTTTAGGGCAGCCCAAGTGAGCTAATACATTTGTCTTCCTCACTTTCCACTTACCAAAATAGTTTAAAAACTTGCCTGCTTCTTATTGAATATTTTTATGATTGCTGACTGGGAGAGCAGTGCCAGAGTTTCTCTTTAGTTCTCCTGTGATTAAGACTGAGCATGTATTTATAACTTTGCAACCCTCTCTTCCAGATTCAGGTGTCTGGGAAGCACTCTGTCTGAGTGTTCATTAAGTTACTGGCAAATACACATGCACACAGCTTTGGCACAGTGGCACAAAAAGCTTGGGTTTTTTGTGGTCAGATTTCATTTCTATTCATATTAACAATCACTGAAAGTAGATGTGTGTTTAAGCTCTTTTTTGTCTATTGTTTAGAGGCAATCTGTGCCCACATAATATCAACATAAACATCTATCCAACTCAATGGTGGAAACAGTCAAGGTGGTTATACAGAAAATTGTGGAATTTTAAAAATGTTTGGATGGATCTTGACTAATTATTTTCCACAGGTCACTATGAGTGTTGCAGTGTTCCTACCTCTCATGCTTTTAGAAGTTTAGGAAGACAGGGACACATAACCGATAATATCATAGATGATAAATCTATATTGTCACAGTATCTGATGTACTCTCAATCCATTTCCTTTTCTAGTGTTGCCAAAAATAAATTTTCCAACCAATTCTCTCTCGGTTTTCAGATATCTTTTCAAGCATATGGATCATAGATTTATATGGATCATACATATTCTAATGGCTAGAATAATTGCCAACTTGTTTGCAGCACTTTTCTGAATAACACATGGAAGAAAATCATAACATGTTATGCTATGATAAATATGAACAGGACAATTTGGCCTGGAAAGGCATTTAAAACATGATGTAATCTAGCTTCTTACAGATGAATATTGGATGAAAGTAGGTGACAACACATCTCCCAGGTAGTTTCTTTTAATGTAATAATTATTTTATGCTCTATGTATAGAATGTTTAAAATGGATTCTAAATATAGCATCAAATCATTGGATTCATTATGAGAGAAAAACAGATATATGGCTTTCTGTATGCAATTTACAGCTGAAAGCCTTGTCAACAAAATCTCTAATACCAGAGAAACCACTAAAGTGGTAATCAATTGTGGAGGACCATGCCCAAAGGAATAGCAGAAAACAAAATGAAACCTAGCCAGTTACTGAAACACTGCCAATATGGATTTTAAAATATGACTAGTCGTATGACAAATTTTTCATATTTGTTATTTCTTGAAGCTACAAAGCTAAGCCTTTTTAAAGAAAAGAAATGGTTTCTGGTTTTCCTTTTGATCACTGCAATAAAATATTATGTTTGCTATTCAACAGTTTTTTCTTCATTTTCCAAAATCACTTCTGGACTGTTGCTACACATTTAAAGAAGAAGTGGATCATTAAGATTGCTATTCTGATAATGTAAAAATAAAACATTTAATGTCATCATTTCTGGACAATTCCAGATAAAAGTTTTTGGAGAAAGCATAGCCATAGTGACCAATTTCATCTCTTTCTCTCTCTCTCTCTCTCTCTCTCTCTCTCTCTCTCTCTCTCTCACTCACACACACACACACACACACACACACACTGCCCATAAGATAGAGTCTGACTTAGTCTGGGGAGAGCAATGAATGCAGTGAAACTTTAGGATCCAATCTATACACAGTTTAAAAAAATAATTGATGACAAAAATCTTATATATTAATTTTTCTTAAAGGGGAAAGGCTGTCTTTTAGTACAGCTGGGATTTTTCTGCATGTAAACTTTTAAGTTTCAGTATTATAATGGGTGTTTCTTTGATTTTGGTTGTTTTTGTGCTAATACGTTTTATCAATAGTATATAGTCAACTGTCAATTGCAATATGATGAAGAAACCCAATTTTGTGCCCCCATCCCAGACACCTTCCTCCCTTTCTTTCCTTTCCTTTCCTTCCTTCCTTCCTTCCTCTTCATAACAACAGAATGAGAAAGATACTACTCTTGCTCCCATTTCATAGATGCCATTAACCAGAGGAGATAAGCAAGTTCCCCATGTCTGAGGTGGTACAGCCAGCTAGCGGCAGAGCCAAGGTTCCAACACACAGAGTCTAGTTGGCAAATTACACATTCTTAACCACTGTGCTACTAATGTCATTATTCAACTTTCAAGTTAGGAACATTAGAAAAAGTCTGTGCTTTTGACACACTAAAGAGGTCCTATCAATAAATAGTGGCATTGTAAGAAATTAGGGAGTCAGTCACATAGGTGACAAGATATCTGTTAACTGCTGTTCTGTGGTCTACTGATAAGTAACCCTTCAAAATGTATTAATAATAAAGGGACAGAAATTGCATGTTATATGTTCACAGAAGCTAAATACATCAAAGTTTTAAAAAAGAAAACACTTGAGTTAATGAATGCTTTAACATTAAGAAATGGCAAGTAAATGTAAGTGGACAATCTTCTCAGATAAGACATTTACAGAATAACTGTAAAAGCAATAAAAACAAAACCAAAGACACAACTTCAAAATATCAATGATTTTCATACCTAATTCATAAATACAGGCAAAGAGGGATATAGGTTTATAATCAGCAAATTACCCAAAGTGTGCATCTAAACAGTAATTTACTAATTATAAGTTACAAACAACACTATTGTGTGGTTGGGTTGGGCAGAGAAGTACAGGGAGTTAGCCATGTTCTAGCAAACATACAAAGCTGGATTTTGCCTTACTATATTTTCTGATGTATTTTCTGCTATATTTTCACAGAAATAAAACGTGAAAATGAACATTGCAAATTTTTACATTTAAGGCTTATTAAGAGCTATTGAAAATGAAAAGAGCATATTATCTTACTGTGTAAGCATATAATCTAAATAAAATAAGCAGTAAAAGCAAGGCAAATATTTGCCTATTAGTTGGCATATATTTGAGACAGGTGTTTGAGATGTGTCGGTGGTTGAAATTAAATGGGTACCTCTATTTATTTGTGACTATAACCAAACATTTAATGATTTTAATATCTCATTTTAATGGTGTCTCTACAAAATTTAAAACACGTCTTTAACTCAGTAATTATTTCTCTAGAACTTATTCTACAAAAACAATTGTAGAACTGATCAATGATCTGTGTGTGAGAATGCTTTTTGTAGCATTGTTTCTAACAGAATGAAATAGAATCAATCCAAATGCCCATTAGTTAAGGAATAACTATATGGTATTGAAAGCAAATAAAATTCTGTGCCATTATTTTAAATATTATGGTCGCTGTAGGACTAATATGAAGAGATATACATAATAGATTTTTAATTGAATAAAACTAGTTTCTGAATAATGTGGGTAGCATGGTGAAATTTTTTTAAATTTACAGATTTTATAGTCTTTATATATTGTAAATGACTGCATAAACAAAGAATCTGGGGTTGTATACATTAATTAACAGTTGTTATCTGGTGAATGAGAATGACGGAATAAATGAAGACTGATTTTTCACTTTGGGGGATATTTATGATTTATGTTTAGAGTTTTTTTAAAGAAAATAGGATGGTTGCATTACTCTTGTAATATTTAAAAAGTGAGTAAAAATTAAGGAACAAAATTAAACTCATCTGAGACTACAGGATAAGTTTTTTTAAAGATTTTTAAAAAGAGAAATTAAAACATTTAAGGAAATAGCATTCCTGTGTTCACATTTCTAACGTGTGTGTGAACAGTGAAAATTATAAGAAGTAAAATCAAAATTCACAGATAAGAATGTCCTATAATTTTTTTAATGTAAAACTTTTGCCTCAAACTTTGTCTCATATTCTTTTCGAGGCAAGGTTAGAAATGCTAAGTCAGCCAATTCTTCCAGTTATGGTCCCACAGTCAAATACACCATGACTCTTCCACAGTTTAAACATCCATTGCCAGAAAAATTGTCTCACTTTTTAGAAATGTTGCTGCATTTAAAATTGATTTACAAAAGTCAACTGCATTTCTACATACTAGTAATATTAAGAAATAAAAGTTTAAAAGAAGGTACTATTTAAAATAAAAACTAAAATATTAAATGTTTAGAGATATAGCTAATTAAATATGTGCAAGCCTGTATTTAGGGATTTATCTGACAAAATATGTGCAGACCTAAATTAATAGAAAACATACCATGTTCATGGCTAAAAATATTTAATATTGTAAGGAAATCAATTTTCTCCCAATATACTTATAGATTCAATACGATTTTAATCAACATCCCAAAAAGGATGTGTGTGTATATGGTGTGTGTGTGTGTGTGTGTGTGTGTGTGTAAATTTATGATAAGCTGCTTTCTTAAATGGCAAAAAACTTCCAAAAGAGTGAAATCAAGTGGGAAATCTTGCCCTACCAGCTTTAAATACTTAACCTAAGGCTACAGTAATTAAGATACTTTGGTATTAGCAAACTTATAGACAGGTCAATGGAAGAAAAGATAAAACCATAAAACTGACCTATGTATTTAACATATGTTTATACAGTTTATGAAAATCAATTTCAGATGGAAAAATGATATAACCCATTATGAAATATATCTTTTAAATTGGAAAATGATAGAACAAAACTTTCTGAGAGACAGTGGAAAAGATGCATGCAAAAAAGCAAAAACTCATAATGGAAAATACTAACAAATTGATTCCTATGAAAATTTAAAATGTCTATACATCAAAAGACAAAATTAAAAGGGTACAAAGAAAAAAATACAAAGGTAATCTACAAACTGGGTAAAGACATTTGCAAAATGTATAATTATGTCTTAAAAGTAACTCCAATGAAACAGTAAGTAAAGATGGAAAAAAAATTTAAGGCAAAAGACATTCAAGAAACTTGAATGACTCACAACTTGAAAACATGTTTAACCTTCTTAGTGTAATGAAGGAAGTGCAAATTTAAACTAAAATGAGATACCATTTCAAGTCAAAGAATGATAAAACTTGAAAGATAAGACAATGTGCTTAAAATGATACAAAAAAACCAATAACTCTCATCTGCTGGTGGGAGAACAATATATCATTCTCTTTGGAAAACAATTTGGAATAATTTTGTAAAGCTGGAACTGCCCATATCCTGTAACTGGCAATTCCTCTTAGGTATACTCCATAGAGACAATCTTGAAAAGGTACACAAAAAGACATGTAAACAAAACAGAACAACAAAACTTGGAGTAAACCAAATGTCCATCAACAGTACAATTAGAGCTCTGTCATAAGAGCTCTTTGTCGTACCACAAAAAAAAAAAAAAAAAAAAATACAATGAGCATTTTGAGCTATGTTACCTTAGTTTTGTCACTAAAATTTAAGTCTTACCCATTAAATTCCCAATAACAAATTTCAATTAGTTTCATTCTTTTCAAACTTACTTACTGTTAAAAATGAGAGTCATAAATAATCTTACAACTTATATATTGTATTATTTCAGTATCATGCCATACAGCTGATATTAAAATGATTCTTCCTTTTAACAATTCACTTAACTATTTGGTAGACTGGGGAGACAGTCTTTGTCAAAACTTTGCTATTTTAGTATAAAACATCCAATAACTCGGATAGTCAGGTTTAACCAGACTAATGATTATGAAAAAGTCACTGTCTATGGAAGAAAGCTCTGAACATAGAGCAGAGGTTGTCAACCTTTAAGGGAAGTTAGACCTCTTTATGAAGCTGGTAACAATTATGGACCTGAAGTACTTCCTATAAATATTTATGTTACACATACACATAAATGTCTGCAAATAAATTTTGCAGAGTTATACCTGAAGCCTATTCTCAGATTAAAAACCTTTGACACGTGAGTAACAAACTCTATCACACTCATAATTGCAGTAACTAATCTGATAATTAATATCACTATCTTCTTTCTTTTTTTTTTTTTGCTGTACGCGGGCCTCTCACTGTTGTGGCCTCTCCCATTGCGGAGCACAGGCTCCAGACGCGCAGGCTCAGCGGCCATGGCTCACAGGCCCAGCTGCTCCGCGGCATGTGGGATCTTCCCGGACCGGGGCAGAATCCATGTCCCCTGCATCGGCAGGTGGACTCTCAACCACTGCGCCACCAGGGAAGTCCCACTATCTTAATTCTGATGTCTTCTTTTTCTCAGTCTCCTCCTTCTTATCTAAATAACGTTTTTATTTTCAAGTAGTAGATCAAGTCCTAGCTCCTCCAGGAAATCATCTTTGATGGTCAGTGATTTCCAATCTTTAATAGCAACTGTTATCTGTACTAGTAATATACCTTTTAGCCTATAAAATATATTATTCTAAGTTTTGGACTCAATGGGCTATAAGCCTCTTGAAGGTGGGCTGTGTGTATTATAACAATTTCCAATTCCAGTGCACAACTTAAAGGACAGTACAGTCATAATTGGAGTTAACACATATTTATTAAAATTTAAATCATTTTATTCTTATATCTATAAATAACTACATTTTTATATAATCCCAACACTATGATGTAATCCAAATAAATATTTGTTTCCAGAGACCTAAATGTGTATAATTTGCACTCTATTGTTTTGTATCATGTTATTTTGTGAGTTCTTATACTCCTCTTGGTTTGTATTCACTCAATCTTCCAACTATGTTGATGAACCCTGAAGGCAAAGAGTCCATGTTTCAAACCCAGTGGGCACCAGTTAATGTCACTGACAAATATAATAGCTATTTCTTTCCATTATATTACCTTTGCCCCATTCTGTTTTCAAAAGGCTAAATGAAAACGACCTTGGAAGACAGAGGGGTACTTAGCTTTATGCACTGGGTATATTCCAGAAAAACAAAGATAAATGAAATGTTGACAGATGTATACTTTTATTTTAGGCTATTTTCAATTGGCCACTATCCCTAATGATTATTTTCAAGTAGTTAATTATTTAGAAAGACAAATAGTGTTCAGTAGAAGAATCTACTATCCGAAGTAAGTTAAATTTACTTTCTAATTCCTCAGTGAAATTAAAAAAACAAAAAATCAAAAAACTTCTGCTATATCAATGGTCACCAGCAAATGAGTATGTTTTGCACTCTGGCAGAAATTTTCTCAAGTATGATCCAGGGTATTGTAGATAATTACAGTCTTATGGGCTCACCAAATTCAAGGATAGGAAAAAATGATTACTGTGATAAACCAAGTTTCAGTAATGCACTTTTTAAATTTAGCTTTTGGACTCAGGTTTATTCTTGTCAAGTGCAGCAGCCAGGGGAAAACATACTAACGGCACCCCAGATCCTGTTTTTTCCCTATAGCTAAGACGGTTAGCAGCAATGGGATACTGCTGTTCACTGATAATCAGGGATCTTCTATTAACCCAAACTGCCATTTTTCAAATGTCCCTCCCTCAATGTCTTACCTTGAAGATCAAAAAACAAAAAACAAAACCAAAAAAAACTCTATATTTTCATTTCCACCCTATGAGGCATTTCCCTCATTTATTCATGTTATATATAACTTCTATTCATCCAACTATCTCTTAGTTTTCTAGGAAAATAGAAATCTATTATTTTAATAAAATCAGTGATAAACATTCCCAAAAAAATAGGGATATATTTGTAACATACATTTCTTAAAACAAACTAGGGTTCTCATGTATTTTTTTATGCTGGGGGTATGCCATGATGTTCAGTCACAAGAGCGGCCAAGGGGATAAAGAAGAGAAAGGGGAAACTTGAACTACATCACTTCTGGTTGACAATGGTCAGAGGTTTAAGGTTACCTAAAGGTTTCTTGCTGTGGATAAGACTTTCAAATCTAATCTCTCAATTATTTAGGGACCGATTATCCAACTGATTGGATAATCAGTCCCTAACTAAGTCTCCCCTTTCTCTTCTGATTTTTCTGCTTTGGCTATTTTCCTTTTAGTACTAAATGAACTAGACAAAAACAGACAAGAAACTGAAACCAAAGCAGTAAAATTTGGTACATATCATCAGTACTGTGCAAGAATTTCAGTTGTGCCCATATGTTTTTTCAATTTTTTGTGTTGTATCATTTACATTTTACACATTCCAAATGATCTCACCCCACCCCCAACAATTATCTTCACACAGAGTATGCACAATTTCACTAATATCAGGGTGTTTACATTGCCTGTTTCAGTCCTTTTATTTATAATAATTTACATAGAAAATATTCACGAGCATTTCTGGAAGCGGTAGTTATCAATGCCATTCTAACATATAATCAATGTTATCTTTAAAAATGTAAGTTAACCCTTTATATGCAAATGAATCTTTAAGCTAGAATGAATTACAACACGTGGGATTTGTGTGCTAAAAGCAGATTAGTACAGCCACTGCGGAAAACAGTATGGAGGTTCCTCAAAAAAATTAAAACTAGAGGGCTTCCCTGGTGGCGCGGTGGTTGAGAGTCCGCCTGCCGATGCAGGGGACACGGGTTCGTGCCCCGGTCCGGGAAGATCCCACATGCCGCGGAGCAGCTGGGCCCGTGAGCCATGGCCGCTGAGCCTGCGCGTCCGGAGCCTGTGCTCCGCAACGGGAGAGGCCACAACAGTGAGAGGCCTGCGTACCGCAAAAAAAAAAAAAAAAAAAAATCAAACTAGAACTGCCATATGATCCAGCAATCCTACTTCTGAGTATGTATCCAAAGGAAACAAAATCACTACATTGAAGAGACATCTGCACCCCCATGTTCACTGCAGCATTATTTACAATAGCCAAGACATGGAACAACCTAAATATGTATGCACACGCGTGCACGCACGTGTGTGTGTGTGCATACTATTCAGCCATTAAAAAAGAAGGAAATTCTGCCATTTGTGACAAAATGGATGGATTTTGAGAGGATTATGCTAAGTGAAGTAAGTCAGACAGAGAAAGACAAATACTATATGATCTCATATTATGGAATTTAAAAAAATGAAAAGACATCAGATCAGTGGTTACCCGTGTCAGAGGGACAGGGGATGTGGGGCAAGGGAACTGAATGAAGGTGGTCAAAAGGTACAAACTTTCAGTTATAAGATAAGTAAGTCCTGGGGATGTAATGTACAAGATGATGACTCTAGCTAACACTGCAGCATGGTGTATCTGAAAGTTGCTAAGGGAGTAATCCCTAAAAGGTCTCACCACAAGGGAAAGAACTGGGGGGATACAGTTGTATGAGGAGATGAATGTTAACTAGACTTATTGTGGCAATCATTTCACAGTATGTGTATGTCAAGTCACTATGCGGTATAACAAACTTATACAGAGCTGTATGTCAATTACATCTCAATAAACATGGGAAATAAAAGAAATAAACAGGATGAGATCATGTTTTTTTAAATGTAGGGAAATACAAACTTTTGTGTACAGCATATGTAACTATGATTAACATTTGAGTTTTATAATTTTCATTTGTTGGAAGTTGCTTTATTACTGATTCAATTTCATTTCTGGTAATTTGTTCATATTTTCTATTTCTTTCTGGTTCAGTCATCAGTGACCATACATATCTAAGAATTCATCTATTTCTTCTACATCGTCCATTTTATTGGTGTATGATTGTTCATAGCGATCTCTTATGATCCTCTGTATTTCTGAGGTGTGGGTTGTAACTTTTGTCTTTTAACCTTCCTACTAGCTTTTTACTTGGTTGATTTACTACCATTACTGTATATTTGCCCTTACCAATGAGACATTTCGTATCGTAATTTTCGTATTTCTAGCTGTGGCCTTTTCTTCTCTGCTTAGAGAAATCCCTTTAACATCTTGTAAAACTAGTTCGGTGATGCTGAATTCTCAGCTTTTGCTTGTCTGTACATTTTTCAAATAATTTTCATATACATTATATCACCTTGTTCCTCATAAAAATGTTGTGATGATAATGGGTAAGGGTACTGTGGTGATTCTAAATAACTTCTATCACTTTACATGGCCAGGAATTATGAGTCAGACCTCACACCCAGGTCTTCTCATCTTCTCAAATGATATAGCTACAGATGTATAATAGTAGTTTGACACATGGACTTCCTGTGCTCAGGCTAATGTATATAGAATTTTGTAAATATACATTTCTTAAATACCCTTAAAAATATATATTCGTTATTTTCTATGGTAGTTTCATATTTGTCACATGCATTTTAAATTAAGTGAAATTTTGCTGACTGCTGTTGGAACTTAATTACCAAGTATAACAATATTTCCATGAGAAATGTGTAGATGAGCTTAGTAGCCAATTCAAATTTGGAAACTCATCCATTGGCTATTTTAGTTGAAAACTGCACATTCACTGGTGGAGAGTAGAATATGTTTCAAAACCACAGAGCATTTCGAAAAAAAACTAAAAACTAAAAACTTAAGTCAACTTTGTTAATTTGGTAATAATTTCCCAAAGCTGATTTTCCTATATCTCAATTTATAGGTGTCTGAGCTAAAAGCCACTACTTCTTATAATCACATTTTTGCTGCCTTCAACCTAAGAGACAGTGCAAATAGCAATGAGTAGATAAGTATCTGTGCACTTAAAAAGAGAAGCTCACTTACATTAATTGTTAAACACAAATCCTTGCAACTTAAGCACTCTGATAGTCTCCTTGATAAATCTAGGTGTCTTAATATGGTAAATTGTGATCTTTTGGGGGAAAAAAAGTGAAGCGGCCTCAGAGAAGTGGAATTTAAACATTTTTAATGTGAATGGTCATATGACTTTCTCTGGCTCTTGGTATCTTCTTCCAAATATAAACCAAAGCCAGAAACAATACTGGGATATGTTTCATGCCTTAACTAAAGAAAAGCTTTTTGCAAACATACTGCAACTTCATAGACATGTTAATGTTGGTACAGAATGCAGCATTTAATGGCAAGACTCCAGAACAGAGTCTAATGAAAGCATTCTCATTGGATCGTTTTAGCCTTTGTCATAATTCTTAGCCAAAGTCCCTTGGTATAACATATACTTAAGGAATAAAACTATATTAATATTTGTCTAAGGATGACATAATTTAAAAAGTAAATCTATTTCTCAAAACTCTCAGCTCATTTTAAAGCCAAATATAAGTGGCTGGGGGTCATCTACTATGTTATTATCTGTGTCCTGTTTCTCTTCTGATCACATGAACGACAGGATGAATAGGATGCAATGATCTCATTCCTCTCCTCATTTAATTCTGATTATAAATGATTCTCCTATGGTGATGACTTGGAAAATGGGTTGAAATACAATAGTTATTTAAAACACTGAAATTATTTTTCCAAAATGATTTCGGAAAACAAACTATATTAAAAAATTTTAAAGACATTTTTAAAGTACTATTCCAAATAATTTTACATATTTATGAAGTATACAAGTGACAGTGACTAAAAGATGTATTTGATATCTAATGATAATTTTTTTAAAGACAGCACTTTCTATCCAAAGATGTATATAGCTAAGTATTGGAAGACTGATACTTCATGTATAAATATTACAACTAACAAAAAAAGTAAGCTGTGGAAATAACTCTTCTCAGATAAATCCTCATAAAGCAATGCCCAGAGCTATGATGTACAACATGCGATATAATACAATGGAACACTCTTTTCTGTAAAATTATGCTTATTTGTTTATAGAAACTTTTAGTATATTCTATATAACGGAAAACCAGGAAAACATGTCAGACAACCCATAACCAGTAACCAGAGTTAGAGAGCAGTTCATGTTATTCAAATTGTTGAGACTATGCCCAAGTGAGTAAAAAAATTAAAACAAGAGTAATAACAATAAATGCTAATATCATTTATTGACTTAGCTCCTATGCACTGTCTATACTTAAATAGTTTACCTCATTTATTCCTCACATTAATCCTATAAGCAAATTTTTATTTTCATTTTACAGATGAAACTCCTATGTTTAAAGACAATTTTCAAAGTGATATGTTCAGTAATGTTGGAACTATGCCAGAAAATTCAAGTTTTTCACATTAATAAACCCATGATCTTTACATTACACTAAAAATCAAGGAAAAGAAAATAAACAAGTTAGTGAAAAGATCTTTGGTTCCCTCAGTAAATTGAAAAGAAACATGGTTGATAGAAATATATCATCTAACTCCATTTCTCCTTCAGCATTTAACCAAAATAAAGAACCTATATTACCACGAGTGCACAACCACACTTCCAGTACACAGTGAAAATCCTAGAAGTGTCACTGACTTTAATCAGTCACCAAATACTACTATGTCCCACATCTAATCAGCAATCATTCTAATCTTGAAGATGCCTGAGGTAGACACCACTGTGGAAATTGGTAACATTTGTAATGACAAAATTTTTAATGGGAGCTAAATGTGAGAGCAGTGATGAGGGAAATATCAATACTTGTCAAGACCTAAACAAAATTTTGAAAAACAGAAAAATGTATATTCACACTTAGTAAGGGATGCCATATAAGTTAAGAGAACATAAACTACGAAGTCAGATCAAACTTGATCTTTGATTGCTCGCACATATTTTACAGAAATGTGTGACCTCAGACAAGTTAAATAAGCACTGCTCACCTCTGCATTAGTTAGGGTGATAGTAGCAGTTGTAACCACTAAATTGAAAATCTTGGGTTTTTAACAAAATAGAAGTTCATCATGCTCATTGAAAGTCAAAAGGATGTTCCTCATTAAACAAGTGTCTCTGCTCCAGGTAGAAATTCCGGGACACAGGCTCCTTCCACTGTGTGGTTTCACTATCTGCCATAAGCAGTGACCATGGCTCAAGCCAGAAAAAGGAAAGGAGACTGGAAGAGAGACTGTGGGAAGGTTTTCTGGTCCAGGCATAAAAATGAAGTGCATTGTATTCACTCACATTCCACTGGTGAGAACTCAGCCCTGACACTTCATTTCCCCCCTCTAGGTAGAATGGATAATACAGTATCGTGAGCCCTAGAAGAAGCTCTAACAAACTCTGCCACCGCCTTAATTTCCTCATTTGTAAGACTTGGAAGAAAACCTATTTTGTGGTTTTTGTGAAAGTTAATTGAGAAAATGCATGTTAACAAATTTAGAAGTATTTTAAATATTCACTAAGGAATAAACAGCGTTGGTTTTATTTTTTTTTAATTTTTTTTTTTTTTTTGCGGTACGCGGGCCTCTCACTGTTGTGGCCTCACCCGTTGCGGAACACAGGCTCAGCGGCCATGGCTCACGGGCCCAGCCGCTCCGCGGCATGTGGGATCTTCCCAGACCGGGGCACGAACCCGTGTCCCCTGCATCGGCAGGCGGACTCTCAACCACTGCGCCACCAGGGAAGCCCCAGCGTTGGTTTTTATACTAGTTCTCATCCATACCATCTTATCAGCAAACATGATGAATTTCTAGGAATAGAAATTGAATTCAAAAAAGGACATTCTAAGAAGACTATAATTGTTCTCCCTCCACATCAGCCTGCTCCAGAGTCTACTCATCCATTCACTACAAAAGATATTACAGACCTACCATCCACCAGGGACTGTGCCCATCATTAGTGATACAACAAAGGGATCACCTGGTGCATTCCTCAGGTGCTCACACTACTAGAGAAGGCAGAAACAGATGGGAAATTATGATACAGTAATTAAAGAAAAGTGAAAAAGATAAAGCAGGTAATGCACTTAGCAGATATCTTGGCATGTTTTAAACAATAATAACAATAATGACAAAAATGCAGGTAGCAATGATTGCACTCAAAATCCACTAACCCAACCTAAGAGATGAAGTCAGAGAAGGAATTCTAGAAGAGTGTGTGTGTGTGTGTGTGTGTATGTGTGTATGTGTGTGTGTGTGTGTGTTGTCACGAGGGGTAAGAAGAGATAGGGAGGCATTCTTGCTAAGAGTATGCAACAGGCAAAAGCACAAAGCCACTAAGAAACAGAAGCCAATACCCAAACTGCAAGCATTCAGTGACTGTGGGAACACTGAGGTTTAGAACACTTTGTATAATATTTTAAGGAGCTGGACTCATTTAAGTAAATAAATCTCATTTGAGACTCATTTGAGAGAATTTAAGCAGAGAAAGTGTAACATGATAAGACTTTTGCTGGAGCCTTGAGAAGAATGAATTTGGGGAAAAAAAGGCTATATAACCAAGACCAGTTAGGGAACAGGTGCAATTCACCTAGTGAAAGTGAATTTCTGAGCTAGGACAAGATTAGGAGATGGGAGAGAGAGGGAGAGAAAGGGAAGGAAAGGAAATTGATTATATTGAAAGAGAAAGTAAGATCAGCAGGACTTGGTCATTGATTAATTGGGTGAGCTGATAAAGAGTCTAACTTAAATGACTGTCATTAAGATATATAAAAAGGGGAAGGATCAGTTTAAAAGGTATGTGAAGAATGCACCTTTCACCACACTAAATTTGAGGTACCATGTAGATTTTCAAGTAAGAACATTCAACAGGGAGTTGGACACAATTCTGAAACTCAGAAAAGTGATTTAGGGTGCAATTTGGGGAGTCATTATTTTGAAATATTACTCTTGCTGATATTTGCTTTAAAAATATTTTTTAAATTATTTTAACATTTTATTACTAGAAAAAGTGGTAGAAGAAGTGGAGAATCAATCATATTAAAGTCTTTGATCATATTAAAGTCTATAATCAATCATATCAAAGTCTTCAAGTGGCAAAAGTATTGAGAAGTGACAGAAACCAAGCATCCCAAGAAGTGTTTTCATATGTAAATGCTAATCTAGATTAAAACTGCTTCCACTGTCTGTCTGCTAAGAGGGCCTAGAAGCAGTGACACCTTGGTAGCAATGAGCACACCTGAGGCTCAGATCTTAATTTCTAAATACCATTCCAATAAGAATAGCTAGGGTTCCCTGGAGAAACTGCAGATTCAAAAGCTAGAGAAAGGAAAATACAAGATGAATCTGGAACATCATGTAATGTCAGAAAGTAATGTTGGGAAAAAAAGGTTAGGGACATCACAAAAGGACACAGGAGCCAACCTAAAAGAGCTGACTATAGCTGCAACAATCTGAGCAACAAAATAAATAACAATAGTATTGGACTAAAACCCAAAGAATAAAATATATACTCATGAGTCCATACTGATGTAAACAAATGATTAAATAAATAAGTAGAGAAGAAGGGGCACATTTTCCTTACAGAAGAATTTCAAATAATAAATGTGGCATTAGAATACCACAGTAATATCTGCCGCAACCAAACTCCAATGAAGGTTGGTAAAATGAGTGAACCAAAGGCTAAAGGTAAACAGGATAGTCACATAGCCTAAAGCCGTCTCCTCTTGAATACTATTAATTATCACGGTGATTTTAACTCATTTCCACAGATTCTTTGATATCTTTCCCTCCAGGTGGCAAAGATCAATTTCTTTCCCCTTGAGTATGGCCTGTACTTAGTGACTCACTTCTAATGAATAGAATATGGAAAGGTAAAATAGTAGCTTTACAGTGGAGAAACCTGGCAAACACCACCTAAATCAGGTGATCAAGGTCAGCACCACCAGTGATAGGTCATAGTGATGTCATATACCCCAATAAGATGTAACGAATAGAACACTTCAGTAATATTATTTCTTGAAAAACAAAAAAAGCCATAATTCAAGTCTAATCATGAGACAACTTCAGAAAAAATTTTCTACAAAATAGCTACCAGTACTCTTCAAAGTATCAAGGTCATGAAAAGCAAGAAAAGATTGAAGAACATTACATTTCTCTAGGGAGATATGATGACTAAATGGGATGTAGTATCCCAGAATCTTAGAATATGAAAAGGGCATGAGTGGAAAAACTGATGCAATCAAAATAAAGTCTGTAGTTTAGTTAATAGTGTTGTAAATGTACAATGCACCAAAACTAACTTCTCTTTTTTTTCTTTTATTTTTATTTATTTATTTATTTATTTATTTATTTATTTTCCCTGTGTCGGGTCTTCATTTCTGTGCGAGGGCTTTCTCTAGTTGTGGCAAGCGGGGGTCACTCTTCATCGCAGTGCGCGGGCCTCTCACTATCGCTGCCTCTCTTGTTGCGGAGCACAGGCTCCAGACGCGCAGGCCCAGCAGTTGTGGCTCACGGGCCCAGTCGCTCCGCGGCATGTGGGATCCTCCCAGACCAGGGCTCGAACCCGTGTCCCCTGCATTAGCAGGCAGATCCTCAACCGCTGCGCCACCAGGGAAGCCCCTAACATCTCATTTTTAATAAATGTACCATATTTGTGTAAAATTTTAACATTAGCAGAATCTGGGTGAAAAGTATATAGGAATTCTATCCACTATCTTTACAATTTTTCCATAAATCTAAAATTATTTCAAAAGAAAAGTTAAAGATATACCTCACTGGTACCAGAAGACAGATATGGAGAGGATTAAGGGACTAAATTGTGCAAGGAAATCAAACAAAACATACCTGCATGATTGTTATGCCGAGGCCAGTTCTCTACTACATAAATCACAGTTTTGCAGTTGAAAGAGGGTTAGGGTCAGAAACACAAATACATGCAATAAATGACCTAGATGACAAAGCAAATTTCAGCAAATGTCCAGAAGCTCAAACCTCCTGTGTGAGCATAGTAAGAGAAAATCATTAATTTCATTCAAACATTCCCCCCATAGTACTGCTCCCTCACAGGTATCCTTGTATTTTCTCTATCTGACACACCTACACCACCTCATGTAATGAAGCAAATGAAAGTAGTGTAATGACCCACTTATTCATTCGTTCCACCTAGTATTTATTGAGCTTCTATTATGTGCCAAGCACTATTCTGAAAGACTGAAACACACTGATGTTATTTAAAGTTAAACTAGATAATCAATCCCTGATTATTCAAATGAGAAAACTGAGGTCTTAGAGTTTAAATGATCTAACCAAGGTCACACAGTCAGTTAAAAACAGAAGTAGACTAGAAATGTCTCTTCAGCAATTTTCTTCTTAACCTAAACAATGATTCTGGGTGGAGGAGAGACACTAGGAGAGGTACAAAAAAAGTTTGTTTCCTTTGTGACTGGAAAAAAATTCTCCAAACATTAAGGGTGATTTGAGTTTATCATCATGATTTATTCAAAGAGCTCTAGGTTCTAGCAACCTTTATTCCAGGAACTGGAAACTCACACTGTTTAATCTTCAGAAAACCCTTGTTAGATAAATCTCATAATTATTCTACTCTTTTTTTTCTCTTTCCCCAGAAGTGGAAAGTCAGTTTTCGAAAGGTTAAGTGCTTTTCTGAGCTCATTTAATGAGATAGTGACAAAGCTGAAAATAGAAGTCCCTGATTCCTCAAGTTTGCCTTATTTCACCTCGTTATCTCACTGAATAAAATTCTATTTTTCTGTAGTAGTACTTTTACTATCAGAGTCAGGTGTTCTGAATCCCTGTAACACATAGAAAATGGAGACCCCCCAACATAGCATTAATATACTATGAAACTCACAACATTTATATCATCAAACACTTTTCCTTTAAAAAACATTTTTACTGATTTCCTCTCAGGTTTCTTAGTTTCTCTGAAACTGAGTTTCCTCACCCTGGATAGGCATAAATAATATCTACTTTTGTAGCTATTGTTTTCTGTTTTTTTTGACTATACAACTCTTTTTTTTTTAACATCTTTATTGGAGTATAATTGCTTTACAACAGTGTGTTAGTTTCTGCTTTATAAAAAAGTGAATCAGCTATACAAATACATATATCCCCATAACCCCTCCCTCTTGCACCTCCCTCCCTCCCTCCCTATCCCACTCCTCTAGGTGGTCACAAAGCACTGAGCTGATTTCCCTGTGCTATGTGGCTGCTTCCCACTAGCTATCTATTTTACATTTAGTAGTATATATAAGTCCATGCCACTCACTTCATCCCTGCTTACCCTTCCCCCTCCCTGTGTCCTCAAGTCCATTCTCCACATCTGCATCTTTATCCCTGTCCTACCCCTAGGTTCTTCATAATCTTTTTTTTTTTTTTAGATTCCATATATATGTGTTAGCATACGGTATTTGTTTTTCCTTCTGACTTACTTCACTCTGTATGACAGATTCTAGGTCCATCCACCTGACTACAAATAATTCCATTTCGTTTCTTTTTATGGCTGAGTAATATTCCATTGTATGTATGTGCCACATCTTCTTTATCCATTCATCTGTCGATGGACACTTAGGTTGCTTCCATGTCCTGGCTATTGTAAATGGTGTTTCAATGAACATTGTGGTACATGACTTTTTGAATTATGGTTTTCTCAGGGTATATGCCCAGTCGTGGGATTGCTGGGTCACACAGTAGTTCTATTTTTAGTTTTTTAAGGAACCTCCATGCTGCTCTCCATAGTGGCTATATTAATTTACATTCCCACCGACAGTGCAAGAGGGTTCCCTTTTCTCCACACCCTCTCCAGAATTTATTGTTTCTAGATTTTTTAATGATGGCCATTCTGACTGGTGTGAGGTGATACCTCACTGTAGTTCTGATTTGCATTTTCTAATGATTAGTGATGTTGAGCATTCTTGCATGTGTTTGACGGCAATCTGTATATCTTCTTTGGAGAAATGTCTATTTAGGTCTTCTGCCCATTTTTGTATTGGGTTGTTTGTTTTTTTGCTATTGAGCTGCATGAGCTGCTGGTAAATTTTGGAGATTAATCCTTTGTCAGTTGCTTCATTTGTAAATATTTTCTCCCATTCTGAGGGTTGTCTTTTTGTCTTGTTTATGTTTCTTTGGCCGTGCAAAAGATTTTAAGTGTCATTAGGTCCCATTTCTTTATTTTTGCTTTTATTTTCATTTTTCTAGGAGGTGGTCCAAAAAGGATCTTGCTGTGATTTGTGCCATAGAGTGTTCTGCCTATGTTTTCCTCTGAGAGTTTTATAGTGTCTGGCCTTATATTTAGGTCTTTAATTCATTTTGAGTTTATTTTTGTGTATGGTGTTAGGGAGTGTTCTAATTTCATTCTTTTACATGTAGCTGTCCAGTTTTCACAGCACCATTTATTGAAGAGGCTGTCTTTTCTCCATTGTATATTCTTGTCTCCTTTATCAAAAATAAGGTGACCATATGTGCATGGGTTTATCTCTGGGCTTTCTATCCTGTTCCATTGATCTCTATTTCTGTTTTTGTGCCAGTACCATACTGTCTTGATTACTGTAGATTTGTAGTATAATCTGAAGTCCAGGAGTCTGATTCCTCCAGCTCCTTTTTTCTTTCTCAAGATTGCTTAGGCTATTCGGGGTCTTTTGTGTTTCCATACAAATTGTGAAAATTTTTGTTCTAGTTCTGTGAAAAATACCATTGGTAGTTTGGTAGAGATTGCATTGAATCTCTGCTTTGGGTAGTATAGTCATTTTCACAATGTTGATTCTTCCAATCCAAGAACATGGTATATCTCTCCATCTGTTTGTATCATTTTTAATTTCTTTCATCAGTGTCTTATAGTTTTTTGCATACAGGTCTTTTGTCTCCTTAGGTAGGTTTATTCCTAGGTATTTTATTCTTTTTGTTGCAATGGTAAATGGGAGTGTTTCCTTAATTTCTCATTCAGATTTTTCATCATTAGTGTATAGGAATGCAAGAGATTTCTGTTATTAATTTTGTATCCTGCTACTTTACCAAATTCGTTGATTAGCTCTAGTAGTTTTCTGGTAGAGTCTTTAGGATTCTCTATGTATAGTATCATGTCATCTGCAAATATATGACAAACCCACAGCCAACATCGTTCTTAATGGTGAAAAACTGAAACCATTTACCCTAATATCAGGAACAAGGTTGCCCACTCTCCCCACTGTTATTCAACATAATTTTGGAAGTTTTAGCCACAGCAATCAGAGAAGAAAAAGAAATAAAAGAATCTAAATCAGAAAAGAAGAAGTAAAGCTATCACTGTGCAGATGATATACAACTCTTATTGAAAGCACTTAATAGAAACACTGTTGAGAAATGCTGAACCAAGAAATTTCTGAATTATCGTACAATACCATGACTCTATAGTGATATCCAGGCCATTGTTCTAATCCTTTAGGGACCACATTCACATCTTGGTATCAGACTTTAAGTCTACTGTCTCAGAAATTTGTCCAAAGAGTAAGAGATGCAGGTAAATGGGCTTACAAATTTTTAGTAATGTAGACTTGAATCCTAAAATATGTCCGAAGAGACACATAAAGACTTATGCTGTTACTGACATTATTACCATTTATGGGTAAAATATAATTTTTCTGACAATAGGAATGAAAAACTTTAGACTTTACATTAATATTTTGCTCTGACTCTACTGAAGTTGTTGAAATAAAAGTAAATTGTTTGGCAAATTTATGGTTACCAGGGGGTAAGGGGGGGAGGGATAAGTTGGGAGATTGGGATTGACATATATACACTACTATATATAAACTAGATGAGTAATAAGGACCTGCTGTATAGCACAGGGAACTCTACTCAATACTCTATAATGGCCTATATGGGAAAAGAATCTAAAAAAGAGTGGATATAAATATATATGTATAACTGATTGGATTGTTTGATATAATGTATGTGAAGTGCTAGCACAATATCTATACATGCTAAATTAAGTTTTGCCTCTATTTTCCCATCAATTTTAGCCTCACAAATCAAATTTAGAATGTAAGATAATTGAGCAAGAGTTATTTGTATAGCTACAATATGAATACAGTAAAGGGAAAAAAAAATCTGATAAATGAAGTTTTCTGGAAACATTTTGAATATCACATAAGTATAGATGTTGAACTGCCATAAAAATAACATATCAAACAATCTGAATCTTTTATTTGATCTGCATGAGTCAAAATGTATTATCTGGGACAATATGAGTGGAATTTTGTGAACAGTTTAACCTAATATAAGTATTTAAACAATATTTGAATAAACTGAGCAGAAAAAAATATGCTTCATTTACCATTTAGTGTAATTTCATTTACCATTTAGGGCCAATTGTAGACCAACAGAGTACATTAAAATAAATTATTTCCTTATGTTCATGTACATGGAACAAAGTATTTTAGAAACATTGCATATGTGTTAACTTCATATTCTTCTTAACATTCATCCAAAGACTTCCATATGGTAGGACTTATAAACCTTTTTCTCGAGTAGGTTAATCATTCTCCTTTCAACATTTAAACAACGAATTTACTTGGAAATCTTGTTTCATAAATAATAGAGAGAAAATTAAATGATTTCTCATTAATTCCAAATTTGATTTCTCAGTTTAGTTGTATTTTTACTTCAAACCACATTGCCTTTGGGAAAAAACACGTGACTCAATTTTGAATTAATCTAAAATTTCTGAAAAGAACTAATTAAGTAACAAATAAAAATCATGTAAAAGGAATTTTTAAAAAAATATTTATCACTGAGAGTAATGGGTAGCTTGTGATAGGATAGTTCAAAATCTATTGGTCACCATGATGAAAGGTAAAAGATGCTAATCATCTTCTATAACTTCAGAATTCACCATTAAACTCTAGCTATGTCCATATTTAGGCACTCATATTTTCCTAATTTTAAAAAGTGCACCTGGAGCAGAATTTTTTCTCCAAAAGAACAGAGCCAGCTGGAGAGACAATTAAGCCTGATTGGATGACTCAGCAATAAAAATAGGAAACTAGCTGGATGAGAAAAGAGGAGCTACAAAGAACTAGATTGTCAAGAGAGGGCTCTTTGGAGAGGTTGAACTTTTCAACTAATGGCAAACTCATTCCTGAAATTGAAAGAAGAGTCAAAGAAATGTTTTATTCATAGTTAAATTGTGTATAGGGCTATATAGTTCTCAATGTCTATTATGCTTTAATAAGTAGTTAACATAACAATAATAATACCAAATTGGGAGTCTAGCATTATCAAAGGTCACCCAAGCCTTTCTACAGTCAGGTGACAGCTCTGTGCTCCTCCCTGCCCCTTCCAGGAACAAGTGTCTGGTCTTTTTGCCAGAAAAACAATCCCCTCCTCTTCCTCTTGCTAACTCCTTCTCATCACTCAAAAGTCCATTAGTTTCCTGATTATACCTACCCAAGGAAGAGTTGCTTTACCCTTCAGATTGGGTCATTCTCCTCTCATAAATATATCACTTTTTAGATGCTGCCTTCTTCAGAGTACACAGTCCAAGAATGTATCTGTTTAACGTCAATATTTTTTAACATTTATCTCCTTTCCTACTGTTAAGATCCATCAGAGGAGATCTTGTATCTGTTTCCTTGACCACAGCATATCCTGAGTAGGTGCTCAGTGAATATTCACTGCTGAGCGAATGAATCCTGAATGGAAAATAATGAGGCAGAGATGCAGCCCTGCCTGCCAACTGATTAGTTCCATTATTTCGGACAAGTTCACTTTGCCTCTTTATGTCTTAGTTTCCTCTAAGATTACGTCCATCTCTAAACTTCTAAGCTTTAATAAACAGGTTATATAATATCCTTTTCTTGACTTAAACATGAAATTTTCAAGAAACTTTTCTTAACTACTATAATATTATTATCCTGTATTCATTTTCTTCCCATCCTCTATTATTTCACTGGAACTTAGTAAAGGTAGTTTTTCTCTGTAGGTAGGAGAAACATCTCCTAGTAATTAAAGTGAAGAATCCATTCTCTCTAATTCAGAAGAGTAATGAGATAATTTAAACATTCATTCAACAAATTATGAATATAAATCTACTAAATCCTAAAAATTGTTCTAGGTGAAGAGGACAAAATAATAAGTAAAACAAAGTCTCATTTCTCCTACAGCTTTCATTCTATGGGGGATGTGGTAAATAAATATATAGTAAATGAAGCTGTGATAAGTGCTATGAAGAAAAAATAAACCCAAGCAGGATGGATAAAGAACAGAGGAGAAGAGTGATGCTTTATATACAGTAGTCAAGGAAGAGCTCACTCATAACTTGACCTTCTATCCATAACATGAGTAGGGACCTGAAAGAGATGAGAGTCTTTTCTGGTGAAAGAGCATTCCAGATAGAGGAAAGAGCTGGTCCAAAAGACATGAAAGGCATTCTTGGCAAAGTTCTAGATATAGCAGGGAGACGGTATGGCTAGAAGGAAGTAAAAAGGGACTGTGCAATAAAAGATGAGATCAGAGGGGTAGTCAAGGAGTCAGATAATGTAGGAGGACCTTATGGACCTCTTCATGGGATTGAAAACCATTGTATGGTTTGGAGCCAGGAAGTGACATGATTTGCCTTAGGTTTTCAAAGGAATGCTTGGACAGGTATATGAAAAATTAGCCCAAAGTGTACAAGGGTAGAAGTTAAGAAACCATTTAGGAGGTGTTACAATAACCCAGGTGGCAGACGATGATGGCTTGAAACAGAAGGTAAAGGTGGAAATGGTTCAGAAATGGTCAAGTTCCAGATCTATTTTGTAATAGAGTCAATGGATTGGATATGGAGATGTTGGGAAGAGAAGTCAAATGAGCAACTGGCTAGAGGGAGGGGAATGGGCTGTAACTGACTAGGATCAACACACCTCTCTCACTTGCAGGGCCCAAGGATGAGCAGAGGAAAAAAGTCACCACTTGCATGGTCTACAGAGGAAATAGTGTCCTCAAGTGAGGACTAGGTTTCAGTTTGAGCAAAAAAAAAAAAATTAGTGCATGGAATATTTAAAGGAGAACTAAAGGTCAGAGGGATTTTTTTGCTAAGACCTCTAGATCCATAGCACCCAGTGGACAGGGTGAGGGATAGGGTTGGAGAGGAGAGGGTCATGAGAGGAAGTCAGGGTAGTGGATGTCTGGAACCTTATGGGATGGGAAAATGTGGTAATCTGAGGCTTCTTGCATTTACAGAGGCAAACTGGGATGCAAGACATACCGGCATTAGGCTGGATGTTTCAGGAAAACTGTGGTGATGAGGCTATGAGTCAGTCCTGGAGGAAGGAGGCTTCTTCCTGCCAGGAAGCTGTGATGCTCTGAGATGATAAGGAAGTACATGCTCTGTCTTCTCTGCCCTCAGGTTCCTGGCCAAAATATTATCCTTGCTTTTTCTCATGGGAATGCTTGATCTAATAGCATGTAGCTATTTGAGGTACTGGGTTATATATTAGTACTAGATAAGTATTGAGCTGCATGTGCAGTTAGTAAGGGTTTACCTTTTCTTATAGAAAGTGCAAAGATAAGGTAGGCCACCCCAGTTCCCCCAGGCTGGCTTACTACCCCTATTTCCCAACACCACACACCACTACCCTCTTCAAACTTACTGCCTGCACATACTATGGGGCAGTACATATTTAATTTGTGATGCATCTGCCCTTGATCAGGTATGAAATGGGAAAAATATACATGGCTCTAATTAAAAACTGTAAAACGCTTTCAGCTAGGAAGGAAAAAAAGAAGCCAAAACTACAGATTTTCAGAAGCCTAGAAGGGTATGCAAAAACATATATCAATAATATATTTATAAAATATATCAATACAATGCAAAAAAAATTAAGATGCAGGATTGTATTGAGCTAAGTCTTGACCTCAGGGTACTTTGTGAAATGTATTACTTAATTACAAAGACCAGAACAGGATAATTAAATACTTCAATGCATTATTAAGCCACTCTTTTGATTCATTAGTATTAGAATCTCTTTGGTTTTATTTACATAGAAGGCATATTTACAGCAAAAAGAAGAAAATTTGGAATGATACAGACAAAAGTTTTATGTTAATGATTCATAAAATTCCTTCTATGTGGCAGGCACTGTGTTCAGGCTCTGTCCTGGGCTCTTTACAGACACACTAGATTCAATATTTACAACCCTCTCATGAGTTATCTATTATTCCTGCTATATAGATTGGGACATGGAGACTTAACAAGGTTACAGATCTCATAAGAAGCAGAAACAAAATTTCAATACAGTCGTGTACCTCAACTACACCACACTGTTGTCACTTACCAAGTTTATGATAATGACGAAAAACTATTTGTGTCAATTGCAAATAAACATCTAATAATGCTTCTTTGTTGAAAATAATTACATAACTATCTAGACCATCAGTTTTGAATATTGATGTGGAAATCACTGCGGTACCACAGGCAGCGGTGACTGCTCTCAGGAAACATCCTTCAACAATCACTACTGTGTTCACTGTGTGCCAGGTACTACTGAAGCACTGGGAATTCAACACTAACAGAGAAAACTGAAGTTTATCCTCTCAGCCAACTAACATCCTAGTGGAGACACACAGAGCAACAAATCAGGAAACACATAAGCAAAACCATTCTAAGTGCCAAGAAGCAAAGACCCACAAAATGTGAAGGTGAATATAGAGGAATAACAACTTGAGCTAAACGTGTCCACGAAATATGGCTCTGAAAAGATAACATTTGAGCTAAGTTTGGGGAGGCAGAGAATACAACCAATGCAAAAATTCCTAATGAAGGATCCAGCTTCAAGAAGAAGTCTAATGAAGCCAGTGAATGTTCTGCAAAGGAGAGAGTGATATAAGCTGATTTTGGAGAGATAGGCAGGAGTCAGATCATTCAAGGTCTTGGTGGTCATGGTAAGGCATATTCAAACTTTATTTTAAGTCATTGGAAGGCTTTAATCAGAGGACTTAGAGGAGTTACAAGATGCAATTTAGAAAAGAAAGCTAAAACAACCTCACAGAAAAGACATTACTATGTAAATTATATATAAATATATGCTTATATATATGCCATATGCCATGTATATATACGTTATGTGCATATATATGACAAACAGGGTCTATCCATTTGCCTACTCTTCTACTTCAAATAGATTTCTCAAAGTCAAATGCTTAAGAACTGATGCTGAATAAGATGACTGTGCCTTCAGGCAGGATGGAATACAATTCTGTAATTCTAGTAATTCTGATTTCATCTTGTTCTTCCTCTCTAGATGACAGGTTTCTTTTTGGTAACTGACATTGAAACGCAGAACCTGCAAAATCAGCCATTTATCATTTCAAGTCACTAGAAGCCTTCATATCTGAATAGCAGGAATGCGTCTCTTACTAAGTTACATGTGTCATTTCTTTCCCAGAATAATTGGGATATGATTGCATATGATCAGTTTGCATCATGTGAAAAGGATGCATAAAGTTCTCTCTCATCCTCTTGATGATTCACTTTAACTGAGCCATCACTACAAAGGCTCCTCTGTGGGCCAGGAGCAGCCATGGTGATTATTTTCACTGACCTGGGGAAGCAAGAGTTTTTTGTCAACTGTTCCTCATGGCCTTTTACATTTATAGTGTAACAAGAATACAAGAATTCCCCCAACTAAATACATTTTGCACACAGACATAAAGAACAGTAGTTTGAAGAATCTCCAAAATATTTGCTTTCACAAATCACGGCAGGGTGCATCTGATGAGTTGGGAGAAGTATGAGAATCAGAGAGTTCCAGGCCTGAAAAACCTATTCAAGATCACCCAATTCAACCTCTTCTTCACAGAGGTGAAGTAACCAAGACCAAAAGAAGGACATTAAGAATATTTTCCAGTCTAAGTACAGTCTTACTAATTTGATCATAAAAACGACTAAAGGTTAAAGAAACTAGAGGCATTAAAAGGATATTTGCTGGATAAACATAATCATGATGGAACCAGTTACTGAAATATGTTTTTTCAATGTTTCAAGGTTATTTAATGCTTATATTACCTGATTATTTTTATTTTTGTTATGCTATAAAACTATATTATATCAGAGAAAGCATTTTATATGTCATAATACATGTGCAAAATTGAGAGGTTAAAAATGGAGCATCTGATGCATGCTGATATATTTGGAGGAAGCAGACTGTGAAAGACTGTAGTCTGCAGCTTCCTTTGAAATGCATCAAAGAAAAAAAATTGGTATGTGAACTGAAGAATAAATATGTGGTACAGAAAATGTACTAAGATGTGAATTAAAAAATCGAGGTAGTGAATATATGTAAGTATTCCCTGTGAAATTCTACCAAAATTTGTGCATTTGAAAATTCTCATAATACTTTGTTGGGAAAAGTTCAATGCCTAAAAAGACCTGCTATTCTAGAAGAAAGTAACCAAGCCAATTGTTAATGGATAAATCCACTGTAACTGCAGGGATGAAGCCTCATATTCTTTAATTCTTCAGAGGGGTTCATCATTTGTTTTTCTACAAAGGGGCACAAAATCTGTATGTACATTTTCACCTAGATCCATAAAAACATATTCTTGATTATAATTCCTTTTGTTTACTATATAAACGTAAAATATACTCACTATCCTCACTGAATACATTTTATCCTAAAGTACTGTTGTATTGGCAGATCCATTTAATTGAGATTAGAACCACTTCCCCTGAGTATCAGGAGAACAAGGTTGAGAATTGGCTAGAACCATGTCTGTTTTGAAAATGGTTATTGGTCGCAGAAATAAAAACAAAGTAAAAAATTTTGTTTTAAAAGTATCAGTTAAGGGCTTCCCTGGTGGCACAGTGGTTGAGAGTCCGCCTGCCGATGCAGGGGACACGGGTTCGTGCCCCGGTCCGGGAGGATCCTACGTGCCGCGGAGCGGCTGGGCCCGTGAGCCATGGCCGCTGAGCCTGCGCGTCCGGAGCCTGCGCTCCGCAACGGAGGAGGCCACAGCAGTGAGAGGCCCGCGTACCGCAAAAAAAAAAAAAAAAAAAAAGTATCAGTTAAAAAGGAATGAAAAAAAAATTTAGCCAGGACTGTCACACTACCTCATTAGCTCCCTCTAAAAGTGCCAAGTGAGAGGTAAATAAAATGCAGTTATTCTATCATAATAAAATTATCTGATATTTGAATTATTAAGAAAAGCCCTAGGCTACTTCAATGTTTTATATTCTTGGGAGAAATAGTTTTGACTTTTCATGTGCCTTTTCCAGAGTGTCCAAAATGACGAATTGAACCCAGGTGTTACTTTGTATTGTAGCCAATAATTATTTTTTGAATCCTTTGTCCACAAAAGGAGCATACCTTACATCTGGCATATAAATTGCCCACATTGAGCGAACTAACTGGGAAAAGCTAACCCAAAGCACTGGGTATCCCAGTTGTAGAAGCCAGGACCTAACAAACCACAGTTGTTAATTTACGCCTAATCATGGCTAGTTAAGCATGATATTAAGCATGCAAGGTCAATTTAATGGCCTTTACTTTTTCCATAACAAAGCTTTCTATGATGCATACATTTATTCTGTTTGTCTGAACCTTCTATATAGAGATAACTACATAAAGAAAATTATGCCATATATCACAATTTTGTTGCATCCATAACATAAAATTAGTTTTGTTATTATACCATATAAATTGCAAAAACTATGATGACCTTATTGTTTCAAATTATATCATACCCATCTGTCAAATCAAAAATCTCTCTATGAAATAGGATATTTAGGGCTTCCCTGGTGGCGCAGTGGTTAAGAGTCTGCCTGCCGACGCAGGGGACACAGGTTCGTGCCCTGATCCGGGAAGATTCCCACATGCCGCGGAGCGGCTGGGCCAGTGGGCCATGGCCGCTGAGCCTGCGTGTCCGGAGCCTGCAGGAGAGGCCACACCAGTGAGAGGCCCGTGTACCACAAAAAAAAAAAAAAAAAATAGGATATTTAAAATTTTGAAACAAGGCATATCATCCTGCTTCTGACCATAATGGAATAACAGGGACCAGGTTTCCCTTCCTGCTTTAACCAACTGGAAAACCTGACAAACTGTGGGAAACAATGGTTTTCAGATATCGAATCACAGGCAATGCAAAAGAATAATTCCTGGAGGAAGGGAAGCAAATAAGGTGATCCCTAGCCCTGCACCAGCTCCTTGCCTAGAGTGAGTTTCCAGGGGACAGTGCAGAGAAAAGAAACCCAAATAGAGCTAAGTGGTCTTGTAGAGTTGAGAGACAAAGTGTAGAGATAGGAAGGCCATGGTGGCTGGAACTTGTGGGTCAAAATACCAGAGTTGAGGAAGCTACACAGAGCGAGAGCACCAAGATCAGCAGAGGGAACCCTGCAAGGAGTCTTTGAGCACAGCACATACATGTGAAGTCACTACGAAGGCCAAGGAAAGAATTATCAAAAAAGGGTAGATGAAACAGAAAATACATGAAGAAATAATGGCCAGCATTTTTTACAAATTTGATGAAAACTATAAACCCAAAGATCAAAAGCACTCAACAAATACCAAGCAGAAGAAAAATGAAGAAAACCATACTAAAGCACTTAAAAATCAAATTGTTGAAAAGTAATGTTAAAGAGATAATCTTAAAAGCAGCCAGAGAAAAAAGTCATATTACATACAGTAGAACAAAGAAAAGAATGACATCAGACTTCTCATCAGAAACAGTGTATGCAGGAAAAAAAAAAAAATCGACTGGTATCTTTATAGTACTAAAAGAAAAAAAAAATCTCCCTGGACTCCTTTATGCAGCAAAAATACTTTTCAAAAATCAAAACAAATAGTCACTGTCAGGCATACAAAAGCTAAGAGAATTCATTAATAGTAGACTAGCACTACAAGAAATGTTTAAGGAAGTTCTGCAGAGAGAAGGAAAATGATACCAGATGGGAATTTGGATCTATACAATGCAATGGCAACAGAAAGCACAAAGGGCATATTTAAACTCACTTTTAAAAATACTTTAAAAGACAAATATCTGTTTGGAGCAAAAATAATTACAATATATTGTGGCATTTATAACAAACATAGAGGTAAATTATATGATAACAACAACACAAAGGCCAGCAAGGGAACAACAGAAATATACTATTTTAAATTTCTTATACTATATGTAAAATGGTATAATATTATTTGAATGTAGACTGTGATAAGCTAAAGATGCATGTTGTAAAACTTAGAGCAAGCATTGGAAAAAAACTGAGGTATAGTTCAATAGTGGAGATCAAATAGAGTCATAAAAAATACTAAATTAATATAAAAATAGGGAGAAAATTGGGAAAAAATAACAAAATACATAGGGGATAAAGAGAAAACAAATACCAAGATGGCAGATTTAAATTCAATTAAAGAATTTACATTATATGTAAATGGTTTAAATTAAATGGTAGAGATTATCAGATGTGATTAAAAAAACAAAAGGAAAATTCAAAAGCTGTATACAAAAGACTCACTTTAAAATAAAAACAGACTGAAAATAAAACACGGAAAAATATATACCATACAAATACTAATTATATAAAGATGGAGTGGCTTTATTAATATCGAAGTATATATCAGAGATAAAAACGTCATTTTATGATGCTAAAGAGAGTAATTCATCAAGAGGACATAACAATCCTAACTATGTATGAATCTAATAGGACAGCTTCAAAGTACATGTAGTAAAAACTGTTAGAACTGAAAGGAGGAATGGATAAATCCAAAATTATAGTTGCATATTTTAAAATCCCTCTCTCAAGAATTGCCAGAACAAGCAGTCATAAAATCAGTAAGAATATAAACAATTTGAATAACAAAATTAATTGCCCTAATTGATAACTGTAGAACATTCCAACCAATAACAGCAGGAGACACATTTTTTTCAGCACATATAGAACATTCACTCAAATAGACCTATTCTGGGCCATAAAACAAGTCTCGATAAATTGGAACAAGATATAGAATTCAAAAATTATTAAAGATATGATAATATTTAGTGGTAATATCTACAGAGTCCAATAATTATATTTGATTTTTAAGTACTTTTCAAGTCTGAATTATTTTAAAAATGAAGTCCAAACAAAAGTAATATATTCTAAGGAAAATAGATATATCATGAGCCACACGTAAGATTTGGTTGTTTAATGCTTGCATTTCAAGAGTTCTCAAGATTTCCAGTATAATAAATTTTCTTTGTAAAATAATTATTCTGATACTATCACATATTCGTAACACTTATTGTTCTATATTCGATTGGGCAAAGGTCTAAAATTTAAGCATTGTAATTCTTTTTAGCATGGGTAAGAGACTGAATTATGCAAATATTCATCCATATTTAATAAATGACTAAACTCACACTAAATCTGATGTTTTAAAGCTTGGAAATCAGTACTTCCACTAATAGAGTGATTTAAATTCCTGTTAAGGTTGAGTTCACTTACAAAACTAAGTAAAATAAGGATTGCCTTATAATTGATATACCCAAGAGGCATCTCTGAGGGAGTCACCCAGGGTAAGTGTCAGTTCCCTTTGATGCCTAAAGAAATGTCCATCAGTTTCCTAAGCACTCTGTGAGTTTAGGAAATGTCATGAGGTAGTACTACTATTGGCACCCCAATACCTCAGCTCTTGTCTAAATTACAGCACATGCCACTCATTGGAGACCCTACCTCAAATCTTATCTGTCTCATTTCCAGACCACTTGTATGCTGTTTTTGGTCATATTTACACCTAACACAGGACAGCAGAGAAGGAGCAAGACCTATTCGTTAAAATTTATTTTGGATCATGTAGTAGACTGTAAGCTACTATTTAAGAGTAAAAACTATTTTTTGTGTACTGTTATAATCTATATGCATAGCATATAGTTTGAGTCCATGATATATTTATTCAATAAAACAAAAAAGGATTAATAATTTAATAAATAACTGATATAATCACTGGTTTATAGAAAAGTACATGTTTTCTCCATCATGACATCATTCACTAGCTAGAAGGTTGTTTATCTAAGACCAGAAATATTCATGAGAGAAAAACAATGGGATTATCAAGCAGACCCCTGATTTTATTTTGAATAGACCCAAGTTTATATGCAAGTTAGCCACAGGCCAACTTAGTGATCCATTCCAGACACACCCTGTCTCCATCTCTCGGCTATTCCAAGTACTGAAGTAATGCTATCAAGCAGAGAGCTCCAGCTCTTTGCCTCCCAGGTACACGGTGGGATTGCTCTTCTTGACGTCTTGTGGCTAGGTGAGGTCATGTGACAAGTCTGGGCCAAATAATTATAGAAAGCAATATATATCATTTTGAGTCAGATCATTTAATTGCCCACCAAGACCCTACGAGAAGCTACTAAGATATCTTGGGCCAAGTGATAACACTCTCAACACTAAAAAACAAAAAGAAAATTTTGTCTTCATGAAGCCATTAATAACTCACAGACCACACACTGGGGAATATTGAATAAGATTTCTAAAAGCTCAGAGCATGAGGGAAACACTTCTAAGGAAACCCTCTCCCAAATTTGATGACATCTTGATTTTGTTTTGCAGCCACAAGTTTGTAATGACAACACGCTTACATGACTGAACTGTGAGAAAATTATTTTGATTTTTTTCTTTGGAAAAAACATTGAGCTATTTTCCTTTAAGAAAATTTTAGTAGCATAATTTGGGAGAAAATGTTTATAGAATAATTGTGAAATTTTATCACATTTAAATTATATTTTTAAGCTGAAGCATTTTCTTTCCACATCAAATAAAATAACTGAATAAAATAAATTATCATCTGAAGATCTGTATCAAGTGAAACGGAAGATAATCTGTTATGTTTGGTCTTGCAAATTGAGTAAGTTATTTTGCCAATTTGGAAGTGTTCTATTTTGAATTTAGTCATCTCTTTAATTGCTTTTATTTTTTTCATACAAGTATTTATTTTTTCTCTGTTTTGGAAGGCAGAAATAAAATGATATACCAATTAATGAATAGATAAAATAAAAGTTCTCCAACCAAGGGGTGGATCACACTGATTTTTTCACCCCCAATACTCCATCCCTCAGATGAAGAAATAATGGGACATATAGTACCTTAAGTCCTGAAATAGGATGTATTGGCCTTATGTGAAGGCTCCACAGTGTCTGTGTCTCTCCTGACACAAGAATTATATTTCTTTTTTCCCAGCTGTAATAAAATGACTAATAGATATTTTCCTTACACTCTGTTAGCAAATCTTCTAATGGGAAATGTGACAGAAGAGGGCAGGGAAAAATTTCTGCTTCCGTAAAGATGATAAAAGAAACTCATAGTATTGACAGGACCTTTCTTTCTCAGTAGGCAGGGAAATGAGTTGATTTCCTGAGGGCTACAAATAGAGCTAGGGACATCTGACCTCTCACTTCTTCAAAGAACAGGTATCTAACCCGAGATTCTGGGTAATTTCACTGCCTACTTCATCTCTCAACAACAGTAACAACAACAATAAAAACAATATTAATAAACAGTTGTTCTTGAGAATACTTTTGGATGGAAAGAATTCATTCCCTTTGCAGGTGGACTCTATCAACAGACCGACTCATGAGGGAAAAAAAAGCCACAGCAGTACCTGTACCAGTCACCCATGTTACAGGCGACTCAACGCAGGAAGAAGCTGGGAGGCCACAAGGCAAACGAAAATATACGTATGTGCGAAATGTGGAGAAAACTCAAGCATTTTGAATGGAGCTGCTGTTTCCATAACTACAGAATAACTGATTTGCTCTTGGGCACCCAGATCCCTGAATGCCCTTCAGTCTCTTGATATCTGATAGGGATTGTTCACTTAGTAATTGTGAAGACACATTTTCTGGTTAGGAGTCTTGCGCAAAAGCATCCGTACTACAGAAAAGAGGACAAGAGAGTGAGCAAGTGAGAAACTATGTTCCTTTTTGTTAAATTCTCTCACTAATTACAGGGTTTATAATATTATGTATGAAGTTTAAATATAATGTCCTTTCTGCTTCCTAAAAAACGTTCTACATTTAGAAATCTTTCATAAATTTGTATGATTTTAATGAAATGAAAATGTTTCATAGTCCAGTAATGGGGACTCATTTTGCAATCTCAACACAGTATTGATATTACTTTAAATAAAATTGTTTCTACTGTTTGTAAAACTCAACAAATTTTACATTTTAGTGAAGCATGGTATTTTACAGCTCATTCTATTTCAACTCATTAATCAAAGGAGGTTAAATATCTGACCCAGACACCACCACTCCCCACTCCTGCTCCTTTAGCAGACTTAGTGAATTGATTGGGGACGCCTTTCTGCCTTAGCTGAGATACAGTCTTATAATCATTCTCAAAATCTTCCATTCAAAAATTTCTAATAGCTATCTGTCATGATTGTTGATTTCCTTTTCTAATTCCTCCACTAGACTACAAAATCCCTTTTAGCAGTAGTCTTGATTATTCATCTTTGTATCCCTATATGTAGTACAGTGCTCAGCAAATTAATTGCTCAGCAATTAATATATATTAAATACTATATCTGATAAGAATATAAAGATATGAAGTTCACAAATGAGGAATAAGGAAAGTAATTACCTAGTCTCTTATTTTTCGTTAGAATGGTTAGTATGTGATTATACATACAATGTTTAATTGGACGTACAGAATCATACATTTAAGAAATGTGCTACTAAACAGAATTCTTTCAAAAACAGCAGCATTTTTCTAGGACATGTGCTAACTAGAAATTTTTTCATCTGTAACCACAGAGTCAGCCTCTAATTTGAAGACACGGGAGATTTTTGGAACATCTGAAATAACAATTCAACTAAATGGAAAAGGGGATGGATGATTCAGCTGGTAAAACTCCCAGAAATAACAGTTAGAAACATTAAAACATTTGTCCTTGACATTAGGCAAATACTGGTAATACGGCAACAGGGAAAGACTTCAGCAAAACTGTGAATTTTTTTTTTTTTATCACTTGCTGGTGTCTTTCTCTCTCCTCTGCAGCCCAACTGAACTTCTCAAATGTGGTAGAACCCCTCTCTCACACCCATGCACCTCTCACTCAAGTTGTGAAACCCATATTCATATACCTATTTTTTTTGTGTAAGAATTACTCTCAACTACTTGCAAATTACTCTCACTACCTGCCAACAAATCGCCTGCTAAAATGTTACCTGGTAATGGCTTAAACTATATCTGAAGTTCTATAAGAACTTTCGTTTCTTGAAGAAACAGAAATGAATCATTCCCCAATGGTGAAATTTTAGTCATGAATGTCACAAGTCTCAAGATATGTCTGAAAACAGAAAACAAGTCACTTAGAACTTCTAGAGTCCACTACTCATAACTTGGCTTTGTGTGTGTCAGGGTAGTAAATACGTATACAACTTTTTGAATCCATTCATGTTCTAATATTTTTCTAAAATGATTAATATATGTGCACCTAAGATATCATAAATCTATCAATAACTCTTTCCTAACAAATTTTATTAGCATTTTTTACTAATTATTGTCATTACAAAATTATTCTGCTTCTACAACAACCACATGCAGGGGGAAAAGGGGAGGTAAACCTACGCCAGGTTAAGGACTATCTAAGTTTGCATTTCTCTGAATTTCAGGTTGAATAAAAATGGAGAAGCATTTTTAATTGTACAGTTTTTTGGGGGGTTTTTTTTTGGCTGCGTTGGGTCTTCATTGCTGCGCGCAGCCTTCCTCTAGTTGCAGCGAGTGGGGGCTACTCTTCGTCATAGTGTGTGGGCTTCTCATTGTGGTGGCTTCTCTTGCTGCAGAGCACGGGCTTCTAGGTGCACGGGCTTCAGTAGTTGCAGCATACAGGTCCTAGAGTACGTGGGCTTCAGTAGTTGCAGCATGTGGGCTCAGTAGTTGTGGCGCGCAGGCTCAATAGCTGTGGCTCACAGGCTCTAGAGTGCAGGCTCCGTAGTTGCGGCGCACGGGCTTAGCTGCTCTGTGGTATGTGGGATCTTCCCGGACCAGGGATCGAACCCGTGTCCCCTGCATTGGCAGGAGGATTCTTAACCTCTGCACCACCAGGAAGTCCAACTGTACAGTATTATTAAAACCTGTGAATTTGAATGCTTGTGATTCAATGTCAGTCAGTTGGAAGAAGTTCTTCTGAATGTTTATCCTTCTCCTCAGTATCACAGAGATTAATATTTTCACACAATGGAGAACTGCTTCCCATACTAAAACAGTGCAGCCTCCACAAAATTAGTTGATTCCCCAAACATTTCTGTTAGATACTGTCAGGGAGTTAAGCTCTTGGATGCTACACACTATCACAATCTGAATGCTACCTTTACACCCTGGTATGATGCCAAATATTGAAGAAGATAGGAATTTCATTTTTTTCAGGGATTCTGTGAAAAAGATAGTAAAATAATTTGACTGGCTAATTATATCTCACATTACTATGTTCTTTAGACTTTCAATTTAAAGTCTACAAAGCACTTTCATATGAATTTTCTTTTTTATTATTAAAACAACCATATGAGCCAAGTAGAAGCTATCATCCACATTTTTTAAATGAGAGAAAAGTGTCTAGAAATGACTTGTGCAAGGTACTCCTGACTTTCATTTCAATTCAGCTGAATTTCCTTTATTTCATATGTTCACCCAGCTCATATCTCCACATCAGTAACCGTGAAAAAAGCAGCACATTGAAATAATCAGCATATTATTGCAAATATTCCCACTGATGACCAACCCTAATGGAAAACCATTTTGATTCCACCACTCCTGACAAATAAGATTATCTCAAAATAGCTACTATTCTCTTCCTTCACAACTGCTTTAAATTATATGAAACTGTGGGACTAGTTTCCAGAAGCCTTGCTCAATGTCTACTTTCACTTTAAGACGTAATAAGAAAAAGATTTTGCCTCTCTTTTTAAAAAAATGGCCTAAATGGTAGACGTAACTCAAAATAACCACCAGAATTATATAACCAACCAAATGTATTTCCCTTTCACACTAGAACACGACTTCTCTAATACAAAATCTAAAGTGTATACATCAGCAAGACAGAAAGAGAAATCAAAGTAGGTCTCTCTCATCCATTACTCAGTGCAATTCAAGGGTTCTAATTTTATTTATTCTTGAGCTTTCATAACACAGTTAATAATGTCTTATAAAACTGACTTTCTATGACAAATTCTCATATATTTCAATGACTGTGCTTTGCTCAATGAAATTTGAATTAACTACTACTTTTGACATAATGCAAGCAAAATTTTGTTTTCCAAAATATTTCCAATTAATAAAAACACTTCTGACATTGTATCTGACTAAAGTGAAAGACTGACTTGTTAACTGACAATAAAAAAGCACATATTTTCCCTCTGTGATTATATATTCAACATTTCCTTCAGGGATGAGCTAAATTTCACCTCATTGTTTGTAACAACAAAATATTCTTGGGTGCCACTGTATCATTTTCCAATTTAAGTCATGTCTCTTCACACCTCCTTTTTGTAGACAGGTGCATCACATATGTATACAAGACTAAAAACAGTGACCTTTTCAGTTGAGATAATTACCCAGATAATTAAAGTAACACAGTATAAAGTGTTTTTATGAAACACTCTGGCAGTTGAACTAGAATTCAAGTTTAAAACAGAATCACATCACAAATTTTGGGTCCAGTACTCAGGAACCAATGGCATTCCCAGTTTGCACTCTAATAGCACACAGATGAGTCTAAAATAACAGCACGCATAATACACGTTATGTCTGTGTGCACAATGAAATGAAAAACTGATACATTTCTCCAGAAATTCTGGAGAAATGAAAGACTGAATGTACTTTGTCCTAAATTAGCCTGACTCATTTAGTGCTTCAAATCTTTACTGGGTATATTTTGGACAGAAATAATGCATAATAGTATTTGTAATGCTTCCAATATTTAGAAAGGCAGTAAGCACACTAAAGGGCCAAGACTTGAACTGTCTGTTGAGATTTTACATATTTTAAACTAGTGGAGACTTTTATGATAACAGTAATGCTCATTTCTGTAAACTTTATAGTTTCTAAGTATGTTCAACAATTACATCTCATTTGAGCCTCAAAGCCATTCTATGAGATTGGGCAGAAAATCACTATCATCCCCATCTATAAATGATGAGCTAGATTGAATTCATCCATGATTTCTCAGTTCTCTTAGAATATTTCCCAGGCTTACCCACTTGGAAGGATATATACTTTCAAGCTTGGTTTTCAAAGTGGCCACATTTATTAGGATGCCTTATTTAGAGCCTCTCCTCTACCCTCTACCACACTCTCATAGTACATTTCTCTCTCTTGTTTTTTTCTAAGCTATAAATGCTTCTAATATTGGATTTAAGACATTCTACTGTTTTTCTTACATGTTTGAATGTTTACATATCTGCTGAATTGAAATTCCCTTGAGGGCATAAGTTAACTCATTTAGCAAGTACTCTTGTGCCGGTATTTTCCAGATACTATGCTAGCAGCTGACGATACAGGAAATCTATGGTTTCTGCCCTTCTGGAGCTTAATATATAGTTGGGAAGGCAGAGTTTAAGAAAATTACAAAAGTGATGAATGTTACAAAGCAAAAGCATGTGAGGCTATTTCAGCATATTACAGTTGGAACTAACATTACCTGAAAGATTCGTTAATTCCACCCCAGGGTATCTTAAGTTAAAGTCAAAGAAGTCATAGCAACAAAATGTGATGGATGAATTGGGGTTGGCCAAAGGAACAGAGTTCTAGGAAAAGTGAACAACACTTGTAAAGGCCTTAAAACAGTATATGTGACAAACATAAAGAGGTTCAGACTAGTTAAAAATGAATGAGCAAGGGACTTCCCTGGTGGCGTGATGGTTAAGAATCCGCCTGCCAATGCAGGGGACGCGGGTTCGATCCCTGGTCCGGGAAGGTCCCACATGCTGAGAAGCAACTAAGCCCATGTGCCACAACTACTGAGCCTGCGCTCTAGAGCCCGTGAGCCACAAATACTGAGCCTCCGTACCACAACTAATGAAGCCCGTGCGCCTAGAGCCCGTGCTCTGCAACAAGAGAAGCCACCGCAAGAGAAGCCCACGCACCACAACGAGGAGTAGCCCCCGCTCACCACAACTAGAGAAAGCCCGCGTGCAGCAACAAAGACCCAACGCAGCCAAAATAAATAAATTTATTAAAATAATAATAATAATGAGCAAGCAGTTTTCCAGGCTGACATGGTAAAAGAATCAGATTTCAAAGGACCTTGAATTTTGGAATTTGTCCTTATGATACTGAAACACCATAGAAATATTTTCAGCAGGTAAATGATATGGTAATATTTGCTCTTCAAAAATGTCACTTTTGAGGCCCTAGGAAGATAAGCAAGGGAGAATTTTTAAACCTAGTAATGACTCTACTATAAAAATGCAAAAGAGAAATGACTGATGTTGGCTTGGACTAGGATGGTGATAGAGAGGACTGAGTGAAGGAATATTAGAATTCAAATCACATTCCAAGAAGTAGAACCAGTAGAACTTGGTTACTGTTAGCTATGGAGAATGAAAGTGGAGAAGTCAAGGATACCTCTTGGATTTCTGAATTGAGCAACAGGAAACAAGAGAGACGGAGGAGACTTGAAGGGGAAATGAACATACTGAGCTTGAGGAACTCACAAGATATCTCTATAGAGATGTCATGTAGATTTTGAGGCATAAGGGTACATAGTTTGGAAATTTGGAATATGAGTCTAGTTATCAACATATAGCCAAGGAGGCATATAAACACATGCAAAACAGGAACATAGATTGGGCAATGATGGGGCATTAAGAAATTCTAATGTTTTAATATTAAAATAGAGTCCTGGACATTTCAAATTTGATCTTATATTTTAGCGTTAAACTGACATCTCCATGTCAAAAGCATCAGGATTATATAGATCTGCTGCAAGGTACTAACCAAAAAGCATTCATAAAATTATATATCTTACCCCTAACACACACGCGCACACACATACACCCACACATACTTTGTCAATCTCTTTTTAACTGTCTTGACTTAATAATACTGCCTATCCAAATAGAACTCATTACACCGTACGTTAGAACTTCAGGGTGTCTGTTAAAATACCATCTTAAGGGCTTCCCTGGTGGCGCAGTGGTTGAGAGTTCGCCTGCCAAGGCAGGGGTCACGGGTTCGTGCCCTTGTCCGGGAAGATCCCACATGCCGCGGAACGGCTAGGCCCGTGAGTCATGGCTGCTGAGCCTGTGCTCCGCAATGGGAGAGGCCACAACAGTGAGAGGCCCGCAAAAAAAAAATACCATCTTAAAAAAACACACAGTATAATACTGAAAACAATTCTCTTGGAATAAAAATGATTTTTTAGAGAATGAACTTAACAAACTCTTTCTTTAACCTGAGGAGAAAGTATAGATAAAGAGAAATAATCTTTACATATATGAATATTCATTGTCGTCTATTTTATCTAGACATAGATAGCCAAGCAATTAGGTGATTCTAAGAGAGTATAAATGAATAATTTCAAAAAAGACAGTTTTGGTATTTCAGAATATAGAACTCTGAAGTAATACAACCAATAGAGGACACCTAGTGGTCTTTAGCAGAATCAATATTTGCCCGAAAAAAATATTACGCAACTCACACACACATAATAATGTTTTTGTTAGTCAATGTGCTAATCTGAGAAAGATGACATCGTGAATACTCATATGTATAAATATTATAGGCATACATTAACTTGAATACTTCAAATAATTTCCATATATCTAATTTCCTTTGAACTTCACAACTGTTCTATTAAGGTTGTAGGCATAAAAAAGTCACTTTAAGCGTTTTTCCCTAGATTAAATAGAAAATAAAAGGCACAATTTGAATAAACATCCATAAGTGCTCATTTCTAGCACAGGGTCCATTTTACACCATCACATTTCTGGTGGTGTGAAATACAAAACTCAAATATAATTGTATCAATAATATAATATAATTATATTAACACATTAATATATTATTCTATTAATGATTATTAATTATATCAAATATAATCAATATTTAAATTTTATAACATTACAAAAAATACTTCATATAAGGCCTTATCATATTTTATTATTTGATACAAATATTTCAATGGCAAGAATACCTGGTAAAGATAAACTTCCCTTTAGATATCTAAAAAGTATCCTGCCTGACACTAGCTATATATAAAAACTGCAAATGTGTGATGAATCTCTCTCTTAACTGATATTATTAGTTCCATCCTCAGTTGTTTCCAATCCTGTTAACTCTGCAGTATTCTAAAATGCAAATCCCTCAGCTAATACGCCTCAATGACACCTTACTGAGTGAGTCCATCATTAGCACAACTTCTTGTCTATACCTCCAAACTCACTGCCTTTGCAACCTAGGCTCTAGAGATGCAGAACTGTGCTAGGCTGCTTATGCTTCATGTCTTACTGACTGTACTCCTCTGCCCCCTTTTATTCACCTTAGTAATCCAGACTCCAGCTTCAAAACTCAGTTCGAGTATCTCTGAGGCTTTCTTCTCCTGCAAAAAAAGCTGTGTTGTTCACTCCCTCTTTTATGCCATCACTTACCGCACCATCTGTGATTATTTGTTCACATGTCTGTTTTTCCTGCAAAGCTGAGATATGCTTTGTATTCTCATGTTTAGCATCTGCATATAGAAATTATTCACTAAATGCTTGGGAGTGAAGAATACATATACCTTTGCAATTATTTAATGGATTTAGAACATGGAGCATTGCCATGTAGTAAGCAGATAGGTATACTCAGATAGCCTATTGTGTTTAGAACTCTATACTAGTGTACAAGGATATTCAAGGGCAAAAAGTTGACCCTGACTCTTCCCTACAGACATTTATGCCCAGGAAAAGAAAAGGAAATGCATATATAAGTAAGTATTCACAACCCAGCTATGGGCATGAACAAATGCACGCAGAGACAGTAGAATTGTTCAGAGTAAAAGTATTGACCATTATAATGCAGTCTATCAATGCAGAATATTTTCTGGAGATGAGTTTGAGCATAAATTTTAAATGAATAATAGAAAAAGAAAGCCTTTCCAAATCTGAGGTGTGGCACATGCAAAATTACCAGAAGCAGAAAAAAAAAAAGTCATTCTCTGCCAGAAGCATTATAAAACTAAAAAACAAACAGAAAATAGCTGTTGGGCGCAAATACGAAGTGACAATGGTGAGACAAGGGAACGGTTTGCTGGAGAGCCTTGAAGGCACAGCAAAGAAACACAGATTTGATGTGATAGGCAATAGGGAACCTCCTTAAGTTCTAGCAGAGGGCAGGTTTAGGAAAACACTGGTGTTTGCTTATGGCAAGTCTTAGAATTCTATGTGTTTTCTACAAAATGGAAGGAGTTATAATATGTATTGCAATTTATAGCAAGAGCTAGTTTCTAATCTAAACCAATTAGAATGCTAAAATTAACCAAAGACAGAAACTGCAGTCTGTATTAGCTCCCTGTAGAATACATTTCCTTATTAATGTTCTGTTGTTAAACATAATTTGTACATAAATCTGCCTCTAAGGCAAGATAAAAATCTAATACTGATTGCTAGAAGGGCATTGCAACGTTCCAGACACATCATTCATCTGAAATTGCTATAGACATATTTGAAGATCAGAACCACAGCCCTCTTCCTTGCCTCAAAATAAGCAAGTTATTTGTGAGAGGGCTAAAATCTATACAAGGAAAGTTGAGGGGATAGTAAATATAGAATGAAAACTAAAATATTATAGGTATGTATTCCAAAGCCATAGTTATTATAGGAGCTTCATGTGTTTGCCATCCATTTTTAACACTGCCCATGAAGGATTTCCACTTTCTGTGACACTGAATCCTACAAATAGATAACCATTACAGAGTAATATTTCTCTTTTCAATTACTATTTCCAAAATATCTAATAATTTCAAGGATCATCTGCCTTTGATAAAATGACAGGGATCAGCAGCTACAGCATTCAATGCTCCTGGAACTCTTCACCTTTAAATAATCTCCTATTTACTAAGCTCTTAATCTACCCCTTATTTCTTCAGTGGCTGGTGATGGCAAAAATTGTAAATAATATTCCATTTAATTTCTGAGGATTTCCTCACCATATGTCTCTTTTAGGAGGATCACAGAGAACGGGTTCTCTGTGATAGGTTACAAAAGAGCACTCTGGCCCAGGTCACTGACTTCACTTGAAATACAACAATAACAACAACGTTGAATTAAGGGAATGATTTTTTTAAGCCAAATTACAAGAGTGGGAGAGATTCACCTCTGTTTTCGGGCGTTTACAGGAAAAGGAATTTTTTGACCTGATTTATCTAAACAATTGCCACAGATTTTCACCTCACCTGGCCATACATGTAAAGTTTCAGTACAGTGTCAGAGAGCCCTAATTGTGCATCCTAAAGCCATTGATTTTATCATTGCCTCATGAAACCAACTTCCCCCCTGACTTCTTAACACCATGTGTTTCATAAATCAGTTGGCCAAATCAGTTCTTTCCTTCTATATTAACCACTATATTCAACTTTAGCAAGGATAGTAACATAAGGGCTAAATTTTAAAGTTTCTGTATTTCATTCACAATATTTCTCTAATTTATCTGGCTTTGGCACTTCCTGTTGTTTATCAGTTGAACTAATTCAGATCGGAAAAAAAAATGTCTCATTGAAGATGGAAGCAGTTTCCTATAGAAGGCAGCCACTTTCCTTGGGAATGATTCATTTAAAACGGTGGCAGCTCCCAGACTTCACACGTTACTTCCCCAAATTTGCTGAATTTAGCATTAGCCAGCTTGGTACTAAAACACTCAGAACTCAAAGACATGTGGGTGAACCCACATCTTCCTCTGTACTCTTATTCTAAATGCTCATAGAGCAACCTGATTATCTGTTGTGTTTCTACTTGTAAACACATCCTGGTGGCATTTATAAAACCCAGGTAGAGCTTTACCAATTTGGAACCATTCAAGTTTCTTTGTGACTTTGGTTTCAGTCACGTAGGTGATGAAATAATGAATCCGTATTAAATTTGAGTTAATTACTACTGTATTTTTTCTCTGCTTAGCAGTGTTACTAACAGACATTAAATATCCATGATATATTGATATTATATGGGGATATCATATAATCAAGAAAACATTCTTCATGAAGTGAGCTTATGATTCATTTATTATCAAGGTCATTTATTTATAAGAAAGATCTTGCCAACTCACAACTCTAGCTTGAATGGGTTTGGTTACCAAATGTCTGTAAGTGCATATTAAATTGCATTTTACAGTAATGATGGCAGTGAGCTGATGCTCCTGAATTATATCCTGGCATCTTTGAAACACCATCAAGTTACACAGACCTAGGTGTCTGTGACCGCTGCCAGGAACTAGAGGACAACGGTATTAAGCAGTGTGCTCTTCTATGACTGTACAGCCTGCCATTTTATCTGGTAGAATGCCATCTGTTCATCCTTCTGCCATTCTCTAGGGTAACTGGGTTCAAACTACAAGACACTGAAAATAGTTGCATTGCCCACTGTATTTATAATTGACTGAGTATTTATATCAGTGACTTTTCTTCTCACAGGCTACTCATTACAATATTTTTTGTGACCATGTTTTAAGAAGCAAATATTCAGATTTTATGTTGCTTGGACCACAAAGTTCAGTTAAGAAAAGTTTCCTACAATTTTTGATTATATATATAAAATGGTGTAATATTAAGGTATTTCTCATTAAAAGAATATATATGTTATGGTGAGAAGCTATATGGTTATGTGGTTAAGAGCTTTGCCAAGGTCAGGTCAGGTTGTCAAGATCAGGTTGCCAAGGTCAGAATCCCAGCTCCACCTATTACTAACCCTGTGAATCTGGGCAAGTTAACCAGAGTTATTAGCAAGATTCAATGAACTAATCCATGTAAAGAATCAAACATATTACTTGACATATAATAAGCCATCAATAAATATTAGCTATTTTTATCAATTATCACCTTGTTTTGATATTAACATTAGCATAATAATGTTTGAAAACCAAACATTTTTTACATGTTAGATGGAATGTGCTATATAGAGACACATTATAAGACGAATCCAATTTCTCAAATGTGCTTCATCTTATTTTAAATATAATCCGTATCCATATTTTAAGAATGATCCATTTTTATGTCTTTTTAGCAGTGTCTTATGCAGTGTCTTATTATTGTATGTCATTTCCTGAAATCCTAGGAACCAAAATGTCATCAACAAGCACACACAAAACATTGTTACAGTCTCACAGAAAGCAGAGCTAATGTTCACCGAAGTTCCATTTTATGACTTGTTTAAACCTAAATTCCAAAATATAATTCATCCTAAAAAGCATCTCTGTAGCTAGTAAAGTGGCGATTCATTCCTAGCCAACGTATGGTTTTCTTTAGTGCAGGTTTAGGCACTCTGGAGTCCTCTTTGACCCTCATTTTTATGCAGACAATAAAGTTCAAGTTATAATTAATTTTTTTAAGATACATTTAGAAGGAAAAGAAAATCAAAAAGTTAATATGCAGACTCTGAAATTAGGGACATAACCTCCTTTGCTTGGTGATGGTACATTTAACTCAGATCTTTGGAAACTCCAGTTGGCTGAGCCCTTTCAGGTCCCACCAATTGCCTAAGAACAACAGATGCCCTATTCAGCAAAATATTGGCCAGATTCACTGTATTTATTCACTGTAGTATTTGTGGTTTTTATGTAATAATTTCCCTCCAGGGTATGCTGTTTTTCAGTATTATGAAATGAACTAGTAGAGAGAACCTATAATAAATAATTATAGGCAAAGAATAAGAATGAGCAAAATTATTATACTAAAATCAGTCTTTACACATACAACTTGGAAATACTAAAAAAAAAATCTGTTTTCTTCAAACACAAATTCTCTGAAATTTCAATATTAGAGGAAACATATTCCACATTATTTCACAGAGCTAATCATACAAACTAGGTTAGCAATCAGACCCTACAGCTTTGTCAAAGATGGTACTTGATGTGTTAGATAAAACAAACTAATATTAGATATTAAATAAAAACAATCTCCCATGGTGGAAGAGGGGCTGCACTGGTTAAGATAAAAATTTGTTGATTAAAGTAGATTTGCTTTAAAAAAAAAAAATTAGTATGGAATCTAAAAGAAAAAAAAAATGGTTCTGATGAACCTAGGGGCAGGACAGGAATAAAGGCGCAGACGCAGACGTAGAGAATGAACTTGAGGACACGGGGAGGGGGAAGGGTAAGCTGGGATGAACTGAGAGAGTGGCATGGACATATATACACTACCAAACGATAGCTAGTGGGAAGCAGCTGCATAGCACAGGGAGATCAGCTCTGTGCTTTGTGACCACCTAGAAGGGTGGGACAGGGAGGGTGGGAGGGAGACGCAAGAGGGAGGAGATATGGGGATATATGTATATGTATAGCTGATCCACTTTGTTATAAAGCAGAAGCTAACACACCATTGTAAAGCAATTATACTCCAATAAAGACATTTAAAAAAAAGACTGAATTGGCATAAGACAAACGTTTTACCATCACTAATTTTTTCACTTCACTCAAATCCAGTATTCGACCATATCTTTTGAGGATACAAATATACCACTTACATACCAAAAAAAAAAAAAAATGAAATTTTTCTTTTTGAATTTCATAAAATTCATTATATATCGCACAGTTGCTCATTTTGAAAGTTATAGTTTAAATCGCATGATATAGTAGCTTTAAAAATGTAAAAGATATGTCTTACCTCTTCCCACTGATGTATGTATCTAATTAACCTTGAAAGTCGTAATAAACGCAAGAGACTGAGAATTTTTGTAAACCTCACAATGCGAAGTGCCCTGGCTGTCTTGTAAACTTCTGAATCCATTCCTTTTTCTACAATGAGAAAGATATAATCCACTGGGATTGATGAGATGAAGTCAACCACAAACCAGCTTTTTAAATAATTCATCTTGATCACTTTAGGGTCCAGGATGATTTCAGAACTATCTTCATTGACAGTCCCAGTCCTGAAATTCATGATCAAGTCCAAAAGGAAAACTGTATCTGAAGCCACATTGAAAATAATCCATGGTGTTGTTGTCTGTTCTGTAAAGAATGTGATTCCAACTGGTATGATGACCAGATTTCCAACCATCATTATAAGCATTATTAAATCCCAATAAAACCTACAATAAATAAAAAAAATCAGATTTTAAGATGTAGACAATGACCAGCCTGTTCTCCCTGCCCCCCACCACCATAAAAATTATTACTGACTTATGGTTAAATAAATGACTAGAAGAACGGAATGTCAGTTTGGTAAATAAGGTAGCTCCTTCAGTGGCCATAAAGTTAAATCTAAGTAAAATTAATATATTCCTAAAGCAAGGCATTGTGATTATAGAATTCTAAAAATTACTTTCTATAAAATGTTATAGAAATAAATTCATGAACACCCATACCCCCATTTATCTGATAAAGAAGCAAAAATAAACTCCCCTATAGTTAATATACAATATGGATGAAAACAAGGGAGAAGATCCAGAAGATCTATCTTTAAAAAAGCTACCTTTGAGAAGACTCTTTGGAGGTGTTTTGAAGTACTTTATATGTAAAATTACCAATCATAGATTAGAATAAACAGTAATAAATAGGGCACATGAAAAATATTGGTACTGCAGATTTATCTCTAGAACTACAGATTAGGTCAACCATAAATTCTAGAACCTCCATAGCTTCACAGCACTCCAAATATTTATGCTTTATTCTTCTAAATTTGAAATGAGAAAACTAATTTTGTTCTGAGGCTGAAAATACTTGAACTGACTCTAGATTTGAAACTAGAATCTAGCTAAAATTTGCACTTTGTCACTGCTTCATTGAACAACTTTAAATATATTGCCACTATTTTTCCAAACAATACTTTCCTTAAAATTTCTGATTTAATTTTCAACACAGCTATGATTACTAACTACCTTTTGAAACACTCTTATCCCACCTTATATTAAAATTAGGAAATTTATTCCAGGTTAATATAGCATTAATATATAGTTAATATTTATTAATATAGAATAAATTCAGCAGAGATTATTGTATTATTCTCATTTGGTTTCTTTCAAAGTCTATTGACACTGTATTTAGACTAGATAATAGACTATACTTGTTACAGTATATACTTATAAAAATAAAGAAACAAATCAACTAATACAACTCTATAGTCATAAAATAGTCTCTGGAAACATGAGCTACTTCATTCTAGTCGAAGGTGTACTCTCTTAGCAGTTGTGGTACAAAAATGGTATAAACTTTCATGACATTTCTGTTAACCAAGATATTATTTTACATTAATTCTCCTACTTAGACTATTTGGGCTACATTTTGGTAAGGTATATGAACCATATGGTAAGGTATGAACCTTTCAAAGTTATTATCATTCCTAATTATGAGTGACTCCTAGGTTAAAAGCAGTAGTACAAGAAAGAGCTATAACAGTCCCACTCTGCCCTGTTTTCTACCCCCCCACGCCAGGATTATATAAAAGATAAATGTTTGTCATTTTGAAGATTTCACCAGTCTTTCCGTCAAAACTTACCTATAGAGTTATGGACAAGTATACAAATACCCATGTCAATCATACATTATGCCCTGGCAATTTCAATGAAATTTTTTCTCTTTTTTTTCTCCTCTCCTAATGGAAATGCAAAATGTGCCATTTAATACACTAAGGACAGAGGAGAGATGTAGGGCAGATGCAATATTGTAATAGCTGTTTCACAAAAAAGTGACATCACTGAACTCTAAAATGAAATTGTGTGTGCCCTGAGGATTTTCACTTTACTGGACACTCTTATCAGTCTCTTCTCTGCCCTCCTCTCTGCTTTCCCCTGAAAGGCTGCTGTTCCCTTGGGTGTTACACATAGCCCTTTTATCTTCTATTCTACACATGCTCTTTGGGCAATATTATACACTCATCCATGTCTTTAATGATTAATTCATAATTGATGACTACAAAAGCATTATCTCCAGTCCATTCCTGTATTCTAATCCTCCTAATCCTTATAATAGCAGTCTATTAAATCTGTCCCTTGCATATCTCACACTCATGTCAAACAGCATGCCCAAGCTCAATCTCATCACCTTCCCTCCCACAGACATCCACCAGATATTCCCTGTGTCAGAGAATGGAACAACGCTCTACCTGATTTGCAAGCCAGAAACCTTGGAACCATCCTAGATAACCCCTGGCCTGAAATCTACTTAATCTCATTATTCAATCAATTACCGAGGCTTTTTGCTTCTAACATGTAGATGTAAGTTGTATTCATCCATTTGTCCTTTATCATTCCCACTGCAGCTGTCTTCAACCAGAAATTCTCAACAGTTGCTTAATTTAGAGACAAGTTACTTAAATTCTCTAATCCTAATTTTTTTCATTTGTAAAATAAAGATTATTATAGAATCAAATGTGTAGGGTTTTACAGATTAAAAAAAAAAAAAAAACACTATATGAAAATCACAGCTCCTAGCAGAGAACAAGCTGTGGCACACGATGCTGGTAGCATACTTAGTATTCATCTACCTTTCCTTGCTTACCAAAAGATATCCAATTTGGGGAAAGCAGTCAGGAGCCCTTTGAAAAATACTCACTTTTACATACATGCTTGTATTTCTGTTACTAAGATAGTAGCTATTTTTAAGGAAAACTCATACTCTATCCTTCTTAGTCAACAGAAATGAAAAGGATGAGTGCCATCCACTCTTTATTTTAGCAATAATGTTTGACACACCGTAGCTTTTTATGTGGTGCTGACTATGGACTGAAGCCATTAGGCATCAATATGTATCAATATGAAGCTCAATTAAACCTTATAATTTCCTTTTAAAGTATCATATTTTGCAGTCATAAACACAATTCTATAGACTTTGCATAATATAACACTTTCTTTGGTTAACATGGATTCATTCCTTAGCTAGCCAAGGAAAATACAGTTATCACCCACTTTAGAAGTTGCTTTAAAAAACAGCAATGAATATGTTCCTGAAAACTGACCTCATGAGACTCTCATGCCTCCCTGCCCACGAGTTTCTCTTAGCTTTTTGCTCCGAAAATTTCTTTGGATACTCAGGCCCTCCCTTTTCCTTAACTCTCAATTTCTATGTCTTGCACATTTTATTACAGAATCGTCTTTCCTACCCACTCCCTCTTTGCATTCCCATTGTTATCTCTCTAGTTTGGGCAGAGCTAGCTCTCGTTTGGAATATCTCAAAGAGTCTCCTGTCTATGGAATCTGATCAATTCTACCTGCCAGTACCAGAGTGACCATCTAACGTGTAACTTACCAGGTCAAAACCATCATGGACCCTCTCAATTAAGTAAAAACATCAAGGCATTCCCTGATATAGCCTCCTCCTCCCTTCCCCGTCTCTTCTTTAACCCTTTATGGCAAGTACCTCATAGCTCAAGCAAGAGTACTTGCTCTTACCTTGCCATCATGCACACCTAGGTACACATACAGGAGATATGGTTACTTCCATTCTACCTGTCCTTCAAGTCCCATTCTGGCAATGAATTTCTTAGTTGTTTTTTTTTTTTCTTACAACTTCCAGAGCAACGTTTATTTTCAGTATGCTTCTTATTTCACTTTTGCTTTTGTTACTATTTGCCTTTGTTTCCTCCTTGGATTTAAGTTCTTTGAAGTTCAAAACTATATTGTCTTCTGTTTAATTTCTGCATAATGTAGACAGTATCCAGGACAGCAAGTGCTAAGAAGATATATTAATTAAATTTTAAGTGGAAACATACACTTCATGAGGATATTTAAAGAAATCCTTTTTTAATAAGTCAAAGGCCATTAATGCAGTAAATACTTTCCCAATATATCTTTTATATAACTCTAGATTTTTATTCATTGAGGGCTTTTATAATATAGAATACATGAAAATAAATAGGAAACAAAGAGATTAAAAGTATGTTCTGAGGTCAGACCGCCTGCAAACTAAACAATTTTGGATTTGCACCTGGTTTTGAATGTTACAAAAACCCCCTCTTATTCATCTTGCTCTAGAGAGACTGTATTTGTCAAAGATCTTGATTGCACTTTGAAGGCAGCCTAGGGTTCAAATCCTAGTTCCACTAGCTGTATGGTTTGGAGCAGGGTATTTAACTGCTGTGAATTTCAATTTTCTCCTACTACTCTCAGAGTTTCTCTTCCAGGAGGACTGCATACAATGATGTGTGCAAAGCATATAGAACCTGTGATATAGAAAGTCAACTTTGTCTGTAAAACCAACACTCACTGCAAAGCCAAGTCTTGACAATTACAGTAGAATAATAACCTAGGTAATCATTTTTACTTTATACTAAGAGTAGATAGAATATACAAAATAAAATGGTATTTCAGTCATAATAGTTCACTAAAACTATGGTCACTTTAATTACTAATAAATAATTTTCACAGACAAATTATTTTTATGTTAAGAATTCATTTCTCCCTTAAGTTTTTAGAAGAGAAAAAGTGGCATTGCAAAGATTAGTCCATGATCTTAACTGTGAAGAATTCAGAATTCAGTCATGCTCCTTTCTTTTTACCCACTTGGATCTCTCTCAGGCTTGTGGTGAATAAAGACCACACTTCTGTCCTAACAAGAATTTCGCACTCTTTCAGGTTCCCCTGCCCCCTTATGACATCTGCTCTAGTTGAAATAATCTGATGTCAGACGTTTCTACCCCAAAGTCTTAAAGAGATTAAAACAATTCCCATATTTCACTACTGAAGATGCTTATCTTTAAATTTTTGTCTCTAAGTATTGAGTAAAAGGTTCTCTTCTCCCCTCTCTCTGATGAAGTAAATATTTGTCATTAAATGGAATGGAGGAAGGGACTTCTGGTCAAACCCTGAAATGGGACCAGATTTATACATGGCTACTCTTTTTCCTGTTGTTGAAATCAACTGATGCGACAAACCTGTCCCACTATTCACACTTGAGTCACTCCTAACAATTATGTCTTTAGATGTCAAACATAAATTGGGCATACACTTGTAAACCAACTTATTTATCAATCTAAACAAATAAATAAACAAATGTCCAGCTGGATTCACTTTTTATAAAACACATAGTCCTTGCAATTATATTTTAAATTTTATTTAAAACTGATTCAATTTTCAAAAGTCCAATTAACAGCCTGATTATTAGGCACATATCTCTTGAAAAATAACAAGAAGTGTCTTCTCTTAAATGCTAGGTCCTCTTCCTAGTACTGTCAGTGGCAATTCACCCCACCAAGTCTCAGCAGCCAACACCTGAGCTTTGATCTAATGGGTTCTCAGACATCCTTTGTCACCTTGCAAACATCATTATTTAGAATATTCACACTGGGACTGACGTTCTGTAGGACATATGCCTATCCTAAACCTTGCAAAGAAGTTTTCTAGGTCAGGTCTATTATTTAGTCTAATGCCTTGCTATCTTGCAAGGACAAATTCATTGTCTATGGCGGGTGGGGAGTGAAGAGATCAGAAAACACAGACAACTTAAATATGGGTATTTTGAAGTGAAAATACACTAGCTTTCTTAATAAAGATCCCAGTTGTAGGAAAGTTTAGCCTAACTTATGGATAAAACTAACTTAAACCATATTTGAAGACAAATGATTTCTGGTAAATAGCAATTTACCCAATAAGAACTTGAGATGGGTAGGAGGTACATTATGTTTTAGCTATCTTATTTATTAAAATGAGCTAATGAGACAGAAACTTAATCCCTACGAAGGTATTAAGGTCTGCACCAGTACAGGAAAAAGTAAACACGTTTTTTCTACTTCCCCCTTCCTCTGAAACTGAACTTTATTCTTTGTGTGTTAATCTTCTAACTGCCAATATTAACAGCCTTATATTGGTCCATGAACTCTTGTTTGTGGCACTTTACAACTTTGTTCACTCCTCCTACTTGAAACTCTCCCAAATCTTCAGTTTCTATGATTCTGCATTTTCGTAGTTTCTCACTCATATTTATATATTAGCAGAAATTAATTTTCCTCAAGCTTTACGTGACTTCTCTTCTTCCACCATTCAAGTTGGCATTCTACATTACTATCTCATCCCACTTTTCATCCCTCTATTCACTCGTTCATCGGTCTCATCAGTCGCCACAGGCTAAACTGATACCGTAAAGTAAATTGTTCTCAACTCTATCACTGGCCTTAACCTCTGAGATGGAGTCATGCATTTCTAACTACATCCTGCATAGTTGGTGGCCTCTAAGTGTTCCAGTGGAATAGCCATCTCAACAGGCTGAAATCCAAACCAATGAACCTTACGGCCCCCAAATAATTCTCCTGATATTTGTATGTCTGTTTATTGTAGCATAGCTTCTTCCTTTTTTTATTTTCGTTAGCCAGCCACTAGGCATAAAATTTAAAAGTTATCCCTGATTCCTCTGTTCGCCCAGCTCTGACCTTTGATCCTTTGCCGAGCCTTACATTCCTTCTAATACAATAGAAGCTTTTCATTTTGTTCCATTGCCATCATCTTCTATGAAGTTTTTATTACATCATTATTCTGCTTACTAATTTTCCTGTTTCTACCTGCCCCAGGAAATTACTTCCTATTTATATCCAACAGACTTTTCCTATTGCTTGCAAAATGAAATGTAATCATTCAAAATCCTCTAGAGTATGTCCCAATTCTATATCTCAAAGCTTAACTTTTTGTACATGCATGATCCTCAGCTAAATTAAAAAAGACCCTGTTTTTCAGACTTTTCATCTTTGTCATTGCCCAACAGATGTCTGGGATTTCCTTTCCTAAAACCCAAACTCAACCTCTACACTTCCTAACATTATTTCAATGGTCAACTTAAATGCCAGTTTCTTCACAGTACCCTCTTTTATCCCACCCCCAGATCAGTTGGAGTTTATCTCCTCCCTGCCCCAACTCCTACTTCAATCTCTCTCTGAGATCTCCAGCATTTGAGGACAACAACTAGTGAACACTGAATAACTCACCATAATGACGTGTCGGTAATAATTTGATAAAGACCATTCAATAAACGTCTGAAAACACTGCTTTTGTGCTCATTCCAAGCCAAACTCTATGCCAATTTTCTTTACACTTAAATTGCCTAGCAAATAGTATACATGTGTCTGATTTCCCAATGATCAAATTCCAAATTAATCACATTTATGTTAATGAGGTTTTACTACAATATTATAAGATTTTAATTAAAACACATATGATCATTTGTTTTTTTTGGATGGTTTGGAAATTAAATAGGTACAAGCCTTTTTTTACTTCTTCTTGAGTGGTATGGCATATCTTTAAACTATGCTAAATTCTTGCTTTAGACAACAGGAAGAAAGATGTCATTCAAGGGTACTTTCATTATGTCATTCAAATTTACTTCAAATGAAGCCCACAACTTTCATTCCTTTGAACCAAAACATCCACTTATCCATAAATGTCCCACTCGAAATACATTTCTATAAGTCTATAGCTTTTTTTAAAAAATAAATTTATTTATTTTTGGCCGTGTTGGGTCTTCGTTGCTGTGCACGGGCTTCCTCTAGCTGCGGCGAGCAGGGGCTACTCTTCGTTGTGGTGCGTGAGCTTCTCAGCGGTTGCTTCTCTTGTTACGGAGCACGGGCTCTAGGCGTGCGGGCTTCAGTAGTTGTGGCTTCTGGGCTCTAGAGCGCAGGCTCAGTAGTTGTGCTGCATGGGCTTAGTTGCTCCTCGGCATGTGGGATCTTCCTGGACCAGGGCTCGAACCCCTATCCCCTGCATTGGCAGGCAGATTCTTAACCACGGCGCCACCAGGAAAGTCCCAGTCTATAGCTTTAATCAGAAGTTACAGAATGAAGCAGAACTCCCTGAGAATTAAGCAGGTCTATGCTGCGGTACTCTCCTTATGATGACATATAGATTTTCCATAAAAATAAAAGTCCTAAATGTATAAAAGGTGAGTAGAAAATGTGTAAAATAGCTCCTAGTGTTTAAATTTAGAGTTCTTAAAAAAGTCCAACGTAAACCTACTCCTTAGCTTCTTAGTATTTTTTTTAATTTATCACTGTGTGATTTTTAAAACTTTTATTCTCTCCTTTGACAGTCAGCACTTTAATCCTTTAAGGAAAGCAGAAATATTGTCAGAGGTCATGTCAACCAAAATGTGTCCTAGTACCATTCACTCCAGTATAAAATTCAGTAAGTTGAGTCTATTTTTTAACTGTTTCCAGAGACAGACTAAAGGACATTAGGTGATCACACTGACGGACAGTCCCATGACATAGACAATGAACACACCTTTATTTTGAAGCTCAGTTAAATGACTATCAGTTGATAAGGGCTTTATATTTGTTGATACACTTTCATCCAACCACTTTGAAATTTTGAAAAGGAAGGTGACTGATTCTTCCCTGTCTAAATACATAGCTAACTTAAGGTGTATTCAGGTTTGGAAGTTTCCATTTCAGAATAATTCTCCTCTCATAAGCTTCCCACCACATGGCTTATTTTCAAATCATCCATTTTATCTTCCTGTGGCTGATAATACATGTCCCTTGTGTTTCTTGTTACTCTACAGATCTCAATAAATCCTTATCCTCTTTGTCCTTTCTAAGCTGCCGATGTCATGTAGATCTTTTGCATTATTGCTCCAGTTTGAGGATGTGATGGAAGGTTCAGAATCAATGTCCAAACACATTATTGTGTCTGGAAGTCTACAAAATGTCTGCATTTTACAGAAGTTTTGGAATGTGCCAATGATTCTCATTTTTATATATAATAATACCTCATTGAATTTTGAAAAGAAAAGCAGCATCAAGGCAATGAAGTGTAAGTAATATTTATCAGATAATAGGCATTTTGTAAACATTGTTTCATTTGATATTCAAAACAACCAAAGAGGTAGGCAGCATAACCTAAATTTAACAAGAGGAAACTGAATCTCATCCAGCAAAAGACTTTTCTTAAATTCTTGTAGACAGGAAATGAGAAAAATTGCTTTGAACCCACGACCAAGTCCCATGCTTACACTCCTTCTACACTATTCAATGCCTGAATAAATGATTCAAGGATTTTAAGAGTAGCATTAAAAAACAACAACAACAACTTTCCCACAATATAGCCATATGTTCACCTGTCCTTATCAGTCACCCATCTGAAATGAGAACAAAATTGTTTCACAAGGAAAAGTCTAAACCCTGAAGGGAAGTAGACTGTGGTGCTGCAGATATGGCTCCATGGCTGGGCTTTGGTTTCTGTGCCTTTCCATGCAGAAACCATTGCGAGTTTACCTACATCCCCAGAGAATCAACATGATAGTTCATCTGTCCCTACACCCATATAGGAGCACACATCTTCAAATAAAGGAACTATGGGATTACCTGCTTCAAACTCTTTCTGCCTTGACCTACAAAGATATCTCACTACTGTATAAACCGAAGTTAGTTCAGATGCTCTATAGTTCAAAAGCGCTTGGAAAGCAAGAGTCAAATTTAGTATCAACCAAATATTTTCTCCAAATAGTTACATTATAATAATTCCAACAAATATGTATTGGCTATCTTCCACATAGTACATATTGTTCTAAACATTCTGAGAAATGCAAACATAAATTATAAACAAACTCTGAAATCAAGAACTTCCAACTTAATAGGAAAACAAAGACTTGTACTTATTAAATAAGACTAGGAGAGAATTTAAGACATGTTCTAAATAGTACACTACAGGTACTCTGGGTTTCCCAAAGAGAGAAACAATTGGTCAGCTATTTAAAGAAACGATTATTATTAAAGAAACTCAAAGACAGCATTTGCTGAGGAGTTCCTAGGTTGCATTTTAGTCACGGCACAAACATTAATTTATGAACATGTATGTGCAGCTTCCTGGGCTCGTCATTATATATACAAAGAGAATTAGACACGGACCCAGTCCTCAAGAAAATAAGGACTAGGGAAGACAAACAATCAATAATGTCTTCTAAAACAGGCTTATAAAAGAGCAATACTGAGGCACACAAAGGAGATAGTGATCAAGTCTTACTCCGGGGAAGGATAGGAGAAGTGGGCAGGATTTCACAGTCAGAGTTGATACTTTCCCTACACAACTGTAAAAACTTGTTTTGGTGTATACACTACACCACAAACATTTATTGAGCACCAAAACTGTGCTAGTTTCTAGGTTGCCACTAGGCACGCACTAGAGTTGCCACCAGAATACCAAGAGAAATAGACACAAAATAGGGAGGTAAAGGGAATAAATGCCATGAAAAGTTAAAAGGTCTGGTGATGTATTTACTTTTTAGTTAATGTTTTAGCTCCAAGGGTATATCAAGTGTTTTCTCTTCATAAATTTTAAAATTTTGTTTTCCCAGTTAAGATGAAGGACCATGATCAAGAACAGCCAAGAATGTGATCAAATAAAAGCTCAATTAAAAAATGTTAAGTTCTGGGCTTCCCTGGTGGCGCAGTGGTTGAGAGTCCGTCTGCCGATGCAGGGAACACGGGTTCGTGCCCCGGTCCGGGAAGATCCCACATGCCGCGGAGCGGCTGGGCCCGTGAGCCATGGCCGCTGAGCCTGCGCATCTGGAGCCTGTGCTCCGCAACAGGAGAGGCCACAACAGTGAGAGGCACGCATACCGCAAAAAAAAAAAAGTTAAGTTCTGTTTACAGTTATAAATTTCACAGTACCATATTTTTTCTTCAGAATACTTTTTTAAAATAATCAATATCTACTTATCTATTTTAACAGTAGACTTCTGAAGTTAAAGATTAATTTCCACAGGTTTTAGGTTCTATATGCATAAATAGGAATACCACTTCCATTTAGCTGATTTTTTCCCCTAAAACAACAATACCTAAAGATGGTATTTCATACTTGAATTGCATTGAGGTTTTCATCCACTTCCAGCTGCATATTATCTGAGGAGCAGAAGGAGTGATGTGTCAAGGAAGAAAATGCTTCTACCAGGAGCATATGCTCCCAAGTCTGTAACAAGTATCCAGGGTGTGTGGGCAGAGGAGCATTTGCTGTGGAATACTTACGAATTGAGGACCAAAGTTCTTGAATTGTCTGGGCAACTCACACAAACATTAGGGCATATATTAAGCAGAACTGCCAGTATAATGAGAAATTTTCAGTCACCTACAAAGGAACCAAATAAACACACACTCTAATCCACTTCAGTCCCCACCAACAACTCATATATGTTTGTTTCTGTATAGCTGTAACTAGAAATGTTTGGCCTCTCTTCATTCATCCCTTCCTTCTTCATTCAGTGGCACTTATTAAACCTTTTTTTTTTTTTGCTTCAAAAAGGAAATATATTCACAATAGGAGGTTTCTCAGCAGATAACTGAATCCCATTAATAGGTTGAAGTTACATATACTTTTTTATGCAGCCCAGTGACTTGAAGGAAAATGTTACACTTATTATAAATTTACTGAATTCAAGAGGTTTTTGTGATTTGGACATTTCAGTTCACTTTAAAAGATATGGCTTCTACCTTCAGGTAAGTGACAGGTTGGGTGTTTAGTTTCTTCAACAGCTAAACAAGCCAATAACAAAAACAGGAAACTTGTGAAGAAATATAATCTCAGACTTCTCTTTGTACCAGAGAGATAATTGGAAAAAAAAAAAAAAAAGTAAAGACTCAAGAACTTATCTTATATATGTGTCAAAGATAGCAATTCTTGAAACAGTTATTTTGTTGTTTTGTGATGACTAATTCAAAAGTCACGATTCCAAAACCCATCTGGTGCTATATAACAACATAAAAGATTAAAAGGAAATACCAACCTATAGAATACTCTTATGAGAATTAAATCATGCCAAAACTGTTGGCAATTTAAAATTGGTGTAAATGTCTTAATTTACATTTCTACCTATCTCTGACCTTTCCTTTCACTAATCCTCAACCCGATCCCAGAGCTTTAGACAGGCTAATTTAATTATTTATCCTTCATGCAGCCTTTTCTTAATTTCTTCTGCACAACTGCTCCCTGCAAGAGCTTGGAATACACTTCACACCTTTCTTCTCTTCTTAACCTTCTCCATCCTCAAGTGTACCAGCAACTCCTCTAGCCCAGTCCTGAATTCTCTAAGCCACAGGCTCTCCTCTTTTCCCTCCACCTGTGTGGCACATGAACCTTAGAATGTGTTAAGCCTAATCTAAGAGCAAGCAAGAGCATCTCCAAAACATCTTTTTGGATGGGACTGAGGGGGTGGCAAGCTTTCAGTATGGGAAAGGGATTTAAGAGGATTTGAAGTAAAACTATTTCCTTAGCTAGCACGTTGTTTTTGCTGAATTAGTTTAATTATGGGTCGATAGAAAATAACAATATATCCTGAAGAGATTTAACACTTCACACAAGATTGCAAAAATCATTTGGGTGGGCATAAGCTCTCACAAGCCATCCCTTGATATTTTTATGGAGAGCAATGATCATTCTATTGCATTTGAAGAAAACCTGCAACAGTGCAGTGCACATAGTAAGCCCTAGAGAAGCATTCAGGGACTGAATGAAGAAATCACCTCCAGGCTTGGCCAGGTGCCCCAAGCATACAGTCCCTAAGTACCTTGGTTTTTCCTTCACACACAAAAAAATGCTTTGTATTTTTATATGCATGTGGACAATTTTTCTAAGGTCTGTTTCTCCAACTACAGTGGATGTACCATGGTCAGGAACTTCATCTATTTCTCCTTTCCACTATGTCTCCACTGTCTAACACAATGCCTGCAACTAGAGTTATTCTCTAAACATCTACTGAATAAAGGAATACATGAATATTCAGGGCCTTAAGAAACAAAGGCACTGTAATGGAATTTCGGTGTACAAGTATCGGTCCCTTAAATGTTTTATTTTGTTTTGGACACATTAATATCATAAAAATATGGACAAACTAGAAAACGTCCAAAAAAGAATAAGGAGGAAAAGGTAATTAAAGAAAAGGGAAGCCTTACTTGTGAGGAAAGACTCAAAAAGCTGAATACGTAAAACTTGGCTAGATTAAAACTCCGAAGAAATGTGAACAGATTCCACACATTCTTGAAAGTAAACAAGGACTTAGTTTAACCAGTACAGTAAGAGGGTAGAGGAGGAGCCATGGAACTCACACTGGCTGGTCTTACAAACCCCAGCAGCTTCCAAGAAGTGAGCCACAGAAGGGCACAGTAACTAATGCTTAGAGGAATATTTTTCAAACATCAGGGGCCACTGATCCTAGTGGTTTGTCTTGAGATCAGAACCCAAGGATTGTTTGGTGTGCAACCTGTCAGGAGACCTATGCTGGTATTGGTGAGAGGAAACTGTCATTCTCACATTGCTTGCTGAAAAACAAACATCCAACGGAAAACTATTATATTTGTTTCACACCCATTTGTCTTATACTGCTCCTCCTTTGAGTTGAAACTGTATGTTAGATTTTAAAAGAATAAAGCTATTATCTTAGAATATCAAACCCCTTCACACTGAAAACTCTTATGTTTTCAAAAAAAACTGAAAAAAATATAACCATGTGTTGAGGCATTTTAAGTACTAGTACAGTGTCAAGTGTGCTGGAAATATATTAGAGACTGAGGCCCTTAACAAATTTACATCACATTACATTGTAAAACATGTATTGAAAGAAAATCGTGTCCAGTATCAGCATGAAATGTTTTGCAAGTTATCAACCTGAACATTCTAGAATTCTTTGAATTATAACTTGATGAAATTCTAGGAACTAATACTAGTAAGGTGAATCAACTTTACAGCACTATTTTGTTACCCTTCCAATTGGTTGTCAAAATACTATGACATTGCAGGTGTTTGTCAGACAATAGCTATTTCCCAATTGCTATAAAACAACTTAGTAGTCACAAAGTATGTTCACGATAATCATTTTCATTTTATTTACTCAACAGTTCTGTGAGACATACCTGTTTTATTACCTCTGTGTTTACAGATGAGAAATCTGAAACAAAATGGTATGTGACTTAGCCAAGATCACTTGGCTAGTTCGTAGCTTCTGAAGCTGGAAGCCAGGTTTTCTGGTAACTAACCCAGGATTCTTTCCAGTCTAACATCATGCATCATATTTATTTTAATTTGTATTTATTTGTACTTTTACATAAAAAGCAATATCGTTTATGCCATAGCCATGGCACAATTTTCCTTATATGCTCAGGAATGACTTAATGGAAAATAATTAGTATTAATTATCAAAATAGATAGCCACAAATGCAAAATCATGTATTTCTCTCTGGCTCCACTCCAAATATGTTCTACTGAAAATACTCCCATACAGCAGATCCATAATTTGGACTTAGATGATATCCATTTATTAAATTCCAACCTTTATGGATATTACCAGACAAGCAAGCATTCTACTGAGAGACAGGAGTCTTATTTAATAAGCATAATGTTGGCTTTTTGCTTTAATATTTTCCAACTTAACTGCTTTTTCTTTTAGGATAAATTTATAGAAAAATAGTAGTTATGCCTTTAAGCCAAAAATAGTGGTCTGTTATTATCTTGTTGTCAGTTGTATTTTTGTTTATTATTGACCAAACAAATTTACTGGTGCTAGGGGAAAAAAACCTACTTAAGAATAAGCAGAATAATATAGCAGAAAGAAGACTAGGCTGGATGCAGAAATGCTGAAATTCTGATATTTAATACTATCTAGACCTTATAATCTTGAGAAAAATCCCCTCAGTATGGATCTCTGCCTTTTCCCCTGTAGAAAGTGAACCTAGATGGGCCCCAACAATCTTCTCAGATCTAAGAGTTTTATTTTGTAGGAGTTATCCGTGTATCAGAGCAAGAAACTGAGAGAACTGAAGCAATGTTTAAGAAATTTAATTATGAAAACTGACTTGGGGAAGGCAGAGAAGAGGAGACAGAATAGTGGGGTGATTGGGCAGGGATAGACTGGGAGTTTGGGATTAGTAGATGCAAACTATTACATATAGAATGGATAAACAACAAGGACCTACTGTATAGCACAGGGAACTATAGTCAATATCCTGGGATAAACCATAATGAAAAAGAATATATATATATATATATATGTGTGTGTGCGTGTTTGTGTGTGTGTGTGTGTGTGTGTGTGTGTGTGTATAACTGAGTCACTTTGCTGTACAGCAGAAATTAACACAACATTGTAACTCAACTATACTTCAATAAAAAATAAATTAAGAAAAAAAGAAAAAAGAGAGTAAAGAATCCTTGTGAGGGAAAAATAAGACATAGGACTGTCTGGATTTGGGGAGAAAGAAGTTAAAGGAGTCAAATACACTCCTGTGTCTCACGCCAGAGAAACTAGAAAATGACAACATGAAAGTCTGGAGAGTAGATGTGGGAAAGATTACAAGTTCAGTTTTAGAGATAATGAGTTGAATATGGTTCATATTCATATGACAGAAGACAGTTGGAACTGTAATATTCTAGAACTCAGAAGGGATGTTAGGGCCAGGGAAACAATTTTAAGAGTCTTTGTGAAGATTTGAAAACTGAAACTACGGGAGAACATGAGTCCTTTAAGGGGGACATTATAGGCAGGAAGGAGGAAAGAGCCAAAGTGATGGTCATGAGCCAAGTCCATTCTCGGGCAACGAGAATATGAACCAGGAAATGAGGTTGAGATGGAATTTCTGAGAGAAGGAGGCAGTGGCTTGGCATGGAGAGTACAAAGAGACATCTTTCTAAGAACGATGGAGTGACTAATCCAGGAGAGTTACATAAATTTTGTTCTTATATCTCTTTACAAGTCTTAACAATTAATATATTTCTCTGTCACTTACTTGCACCATTGTGATAGTAAAGTTTTTCTAAAATGAAAGTTGAATATGTTATATGATTCAGTTTTAGGAATAAACACATATTTGTACAAGTCTGTCAGTAGGCTTCATTTCAATAACCTATGCCAAAGAAGGACAAGCCATTATGTAATAATACTGATCGGTGTGAAATGCTATGTTTGAATAATTCACCTAAATTTAGTATTAGTAGTGGCATATTTTGACTTCAATCCAACAAAATTTTATTTCAATTCAGTAAAATTTTTGATCTTTTATACTTTGCAAGACATCATGAGAAGTGTAAGCAAGATGTATGAAAATGACTAGAATACAAGGTACAACATGATCAATTTGTATGACAATTAATAGAACATAAACAAAGCACTTTGGAAATTCAGGAGAAAGAGAAAGTACTTTAGTTAGTTCAGGGGACTGGAAGAAGCTGCAGAGAATGACATTTAGCTGGTCCAGGGATTTTGATAGGTGAAGATGATGTCGGGGCTAAAGAAAGCATTTCAGATGGAAAAAAAAAATGAATTAGGAAAGGCCCAGAGGGAGTAAATACAGAGACTGTAGCTTCAGCATTTGACTTATTCCTGGCAGACAGTAAGTGCTCCAAACATATTTGTTGTATTGATGAATGAATAAATTAATGAATTTAGCAGACAAGCCTTGGAAAGTCAGGATTCTATCAGGATGTAGATTGCATCAAGGTGAATGGAGGTAGTTTTGGTTATTGATGATACTGTTGTTCTCTGCCCACACAGAAGAGTTAAGAAGAATCACTGTCTTCACTGAAAAACTTGAGCTTGTCAAACTGCAGAAGCCTGACTTTAAAAATTAAGTGAATTATTAAAAATTGTGATGAGAATATTTGCCCTGAAAATATAATTATAATTTCTCACATGTGATACTACAGACATTTCAATAGCTACTGTATCAGCCAAATCTTGAAAATGTGCATATTGATCATCTAAATTTTTCCAAAGCTTTAATGTTGTTTTCACATTAAGTGTGTATGAAGACTGCATTCATCTTTATGTGCACAGATTAGTTCTTCACCCAAAAAGGGGGTCATGAGCAGTGATGCAAGTTGAAGAATCACAAACATGAAGTAAAATGAGTGACGAAATGAGTGTGAATAACTGTATTATTGATCTTAACAGCTGGCTGATTTTCCTAGACTCAGCCAATAATTACTACCAAGCTTTGTGACGAATTCCTAAAAATTCAGTTGAAGACAAAAAATGGAACACACCTGCCTGGAAGGAAGAGAGAAGGGGTTGATGAAGCTAGATCTGACAGGTGGGATATGGACAGGCAAAATGAAAGGGGCAGGGGGAATAAAACACGCCAATATGTAAAGAAGTGTGAAGGATTTGAAAGGCTGGGCAGAAATCAACCCTTGCAAAGCAGAAGAGTAAATTCTGGAAAGAAGTTGGAAATAGAGAGGAATACGTACAATGGAGTTCCATTAGAAAGGAATTTAAAAGTTGCTAAAAGAATTTGGAGTCAATATGGAATACAATAGGACAGTTTGGAAATTCTTGAATAACTGAATGACATAATGAAATATGATTTTTTCTCTTGGAAAATTTCTGTGAAAGCAATGTAAATGAAAAATGGGAATGGAAAGTGAGTTCTGTTAGGGGGTTATGGCAGCACGAGGTGATGGGGATGATGAGGGTTTGACTTGGTTGGAGACAGTGGGAATAAAGGAGAAAGGGGAAAAGTTCTGCTTTGTGATGATATCTAGTGCAAAAGTGGAAGGAAGGATGGAAAGGGAAGCTGATTCTAAGATTTCCAAGCGGAGAACATGGAATAAAGGTGTTAAAGGTGATGCCAGGTACAGAAATGAGTAATTAGGAAGATCTAACTTATGGTAAGATTTCATTCACATGTGGACATGTTCATCTGGAGGAGGCTGGAAGAACACTCTGGTAAAAATGTTCTGTTTCAGTTGAAAAATGAAATTTGTCTAAAGAGTAAGAAGACTGGAGGTCAGGAGGGGAAGTGCTGGTTTAGGAATCATGTGAGTAGCGATGATGAGTAGTGAGTGTAGGGGCAATAAAGGAATAGAGTCTAAGGATAGACAGCAGGAAGTTCAAGGTTGGAGAAGCACAGATAAAACTAGGAAAAAGCCACAAGGAATGATGCTCAAGGTTTGAGAAACATAAAGATGGAGAATAAATTTTTCAATTAATCATGCAGATACGATACCATTATAAAAACAATGGTAGTTAAGCTATTATGAAGAACAAATTACAAATTGTTTATTCTTTTTGTTATCTAGATAAATCCCCCTCTGTGATTGGAGTGAGGGGAGGTGTGTATATTTGTTTACTGTTTTTCAAAACTGGGAGAAATCTGATCATACTTGAAAGTTGATTGTATAGAATCTACTAATAAAAAAATTACTTTGAAGAGTAAATACACAAGAAATGAGGTTGTAGATGAGGGGTGAAAATGGAATACAGACCAAAGGGGAAGAAATTTGCTTTGAATCATGGATGTGATATATTCAGTCGACATAGATTGAAGGAAAAGGTGGAAAGGCAAATTTAGGAACACAGAGCCAAAAAAAAAAAAAAAAAAATCTCTGAATCTTCAAATTATGCTTTATCAAAGTTTTTTTTTTCCTTAAAAAAAAGTTAATTGAAACATTCTAAATCTAACACATTCTATATATTTTTGAGTTAAACCACAGAAATGAGGAGAGAATTTTAATTCCTAGTGCAGACCCTAGGCTTCTTTGGCTTCCTTAATATTTTAAGGAACATAGCAGTGCATTTTCCTTAAGTGATGTAGATGGAGGCTAACAAGGAATCATATTCCAATAGAATATGATATAATTCCAGACCATGCATTTGAATAGGAATACTTTGTTAAACTCTCAGGTTCCTACACTACTGAAATCCAAGGAAGCTTCCATTTTTACTGTGGTATAACCTGCAAATTTCTCCTATGTTTGATCTATATCCAACATAAGCTCTATTACCTCAGGATTTATCTACTGGGAAAAAAAATCTCATTTTTTTTTCAGAAAATGATTAAATCCTTTTAATACATGTTTTTCAGAGGATATGAGCAACATATATAATCACAAAATTCTACAAGGTAATTAATTACAATGTATTTATCAGTAAGGTCTCCTCCAAAAAAAAAAAAAAATCAGTTTTTATTGGAAAAATGCCAAGTAAACAGCACATGACAAAACAGATTCAAACAAATATTCCTAAATCTCACTTTACAAGATTAACTAATACATATGGATGAGACAAGAAATTTAATTACCCTAAATTACATTTGAAGTCATACAATCAAATTATTTTTAATATAATACCAAGTGCTTCAGTTCCTTGGAAAGTGGCAATACATGTACTTAAAACATTAATTAAATACATTCTCAATCAGACCCAAACACATTCCTCAGTCGTTGAGAAAAATTAATTTTCCATACACCTTCCTTGGTACCTCCCACTACTCTTTCCTACTATTCTGTTGTTATCACTCATGTTCTACCATGTGCCTTAAATTCCTGTTCTCTCCTCTCTATCTCCACCACCCAAATCCCACCTCTCACCAAGGTCTAGTTTAAACGCAACCTCCTTTAATTCTTTGGAACTTCCCAGTTTGAAGTAATTATTCTGTTCTATTAACCCTAATGTTTATTACCAGAAAACTATTCTCAGTACGCATTAGATTATCAGACCACATGTATGATAATATATTATTAAATTACCTTATATAAATGCTACATCCCCCAATCCTATCTCTATTAGACTATAAGGTTTTTGAGAGCAAGATTCATGCCTAACTCTTCTTTGAATCTATTTCAGTACCTAGCACACAGTTATATATAATTATAGCTGCATACTTGTATGTTAAGTAAATTTTGATTATTCTTTGATAACTACCACATAGAAAAAATATGAAGGTGGAATCAATTCCAGTTGTCAAATAATTATTCAGTTCGATATAGTCACCTTCAACAGAAAAACTTTGAATGAACGTTCCACTATACACATTAGTTAAATATTAAAACTGTGTCTTTATGAGACTGGCATGGTTTCGGTTCTAAGTTACCACTAATATAAATGAGTCAGAGGTAGCAGAGAACCTGCTATCGCTACATTCAAGGATCTGCTTTTTGCAAAGTCATTAAATCTGACTTAGGAGATAATACATTTTTTCTTAGCTGGTTTAAAGTTTATAATACATATAAGAAAGATGTTTCATTCAATGATCTGCTTTTTGCAAAGTCATTAAATCTGACTTAGGAGATAATACATTTTTTCTTAGCTGGTTTAAAGTTTATAATACATATAAGAAAGATGTTTATGCCAAGAGTCAAAATACTTTCATTAAAGCCTACATTTTAAAATGCCTTTTCTCCTGAATTTTAAAAAATGTCATGGGGAAATGCGAGGAGGGGAGAGAAAGAGAAAGAGAAAGATCGCTGTGGGATATATGTCATTCAATACTGCATCTATCTGTATAAATTGCTTTGCCTATTAGAAAACACCAAAGAACTGTGGATCACTAGGCTTGTGCCCGAAGCCTCAAACTATTTGAGAGCATCCTATCAAGCCACATTATCTACTGTGCACAGACAAAGGCTACCTTAATTATTAGAGTATTTGTATAGAAAATGCTGGATGTTATTGTACACACATCTACAGAATTTTGGTTTTTTTAAATGCTATTATTAACATCATGATAATGAACTTCAAAAGCTGGGAATGATAGTAAAATCTTCCTTCGGCTTCAGTAAGCTTGTCTGGTCACCGTGTGTTTCTAGAGGACCCCTCTCTAAACTAAGTGTATGGCTAGTATTCACAGGCGTATCACTAGCATTCATTTGCAGACCCAGCTTGGAACAAAAGAAGTGAATTTCATAAAGTAATTAAAAATTGTTTAGGGACATCAGTCAAAATAACTGACTAGAATAAATAGATTTATTTTGCCTGAAAGTGCCTACTTTTGGTATAAGTATCTGGAACAGAAGGTTGCCATAGTAAACAATTCAGAAATACAGTATCATGAAGAAAATGAAGAAAAATGTTACACAAAAGAGCATTATTTTTTTTAATTAGAGAGGTTTGTAGCTCTTCTTATGTTCTCTGAGTGTCTGGTTGTTAAAAGGTTGTTCTGATTGTCTTTTTAAAAAAAAAACATTTGTTTTAGAATAATCTTAAATTTAAAAATAATTGCAAAGATAGTACAGAGTTCTTTTACCACACACCCAATTTCCCCTATTTTTACATCATGTATTAGTCATAAGGAATGAACCAATATTGATATATTACAACTATCCAAAGTCCCTAATGTATTCAGAGGTCCCTATTTTTTATCTAATGTCCTTTTTCTGTTCCAGGATCCTATCCAGGATCCCACATTACAGCTTAGTTGTCATGTCTCAACTCCTCTTGGTTGTGACAGTTTCTCAGACTATTCTTGATTTTGATGACCTTGATATTTGAGGAGAGTACAGGTCAGATATTTTATAAAATATCCCTCAAAATTAGATTTGTCTGATGTTTTTCTCATGATTAGACTGGAGTCATGGACTTGGAGAAGGAAGACCACAGGGATAGAAACCACAACATGTCAAGTGTATGTAACCAGCAACATAACTTACCTCTGTTAATCTTGATTACCTAGCTAGTCGTGTTGGTCAGGTTTCTCAACTGCAAAGTTACCCCTGTTTTCATTCTCATTTTGAAAGAAGTCATTATTAACAGCCCACAATTAAGGAATGGGGAGTTACAGTGCGCTACCTAAGGGATGAGTAGCTACATAAATTATTTGGAACTCTTTGACAGGGGAGATGTGTCTCTTCTAGATTTATTTATTGATTCAGTTATTTATTTATATCAGTATGGAATCATAAATACTTATTTTACACTTTGGGTTATAATTCAGTACTATTTTATTTATTTAGTTGCTCAATTTGTTCCATCTCTGGCCACTGGGACCTCTTTAGGTTATCTTTTTAAATTCCACCAAGCATCCCTAGTCATTAGGGACTTTTTCAAGTAGCACAATTCTTTGCTTATATCAGCGTCACAAGTGGGGGGTTAGAGGTGATAGAGAAATGTGTTTGTCTTCAAATAAAGTTTTCTATAGCTACAGTCAACTGATAAGACATTCTAAAATAGACTCCTAAGCAACCGTCACAGACTTGACCTTATGCTCTCTACCACAAGAAAGGCACAGCAGAATCATTCTAGTACTAGCTTTTATTTCATTACTCACAATTTCAAGATGAACAAATACATTCCCCCAAGTTATTTCCCATTATTTATTTTCATTTTTAAGTGATTTTTCTTTTAATGAATAGAGTACAATACTGTTTTTCTCTTTGATGAAACAACGAACTAGGACATTTAAATAATAAATGAAAACCTTTTAAGTATTATATAAGCTTTCTATGAGATAGTTACGCTTTACATTTTAATATTACAATGTTAATTTTCACTGACTTTTAGTCTATACACATACACAAATTTGCCTTAAATTAAGCTGCTTGTTATGAATTATGTAAACTAGCTCTTTGGGATGCATACTCAAAAAATTGTTTAATATCTGCAGTTAGAATCTAATTATTTAAAACTATTTTATGAGGAGAACTTAGAGGCTTATATTTTTTAAGTGCCACAGAACTCTCTGAGGAGGCCATTATTAAAACTGCTCAATAAAAGAATAATGAACAAAAAGAGGAAAACATTCTACAAAGAATATATTTCTTCACTGAATATTTTCTGTCTACATAATTTACCATATTTGTTCATAATTTTATGTTAAGCTTACATTATGAACTGTAGCAAAATTTATTATAAGGATGAAATAGAGAATATTTATTTTGTGACTTATACCAGGACTAATAGTAATGCATTTTTATTAGATGTAAGTTAACTTTTGTGTCCACTCCCAACTTTTAGAATTAATCTAATATTATCTTAGGTGTATTTTTAGACATTGCATGTAAATCAGGAAATGATGTTAAAACTGACAAGATTCTTCAATATCACGAAAATTGAATGCTTTATTAACATATTTTAAAGTACAAGTATTTATGTGATTTAAAACAAGAACGTGCAGAATGAATGTAATGCATTTTCAGTAAGAGATGTGTGAACAGAAAAGCACGTACTCTGTGTTGCATGTAGGTAGCACATAACCTCAGAATTCCCAAACAACGATTATCATTTGGAAGAAACAAATAAGTGGCAATATAATTTCTGGGAAAATATGATCCGCTAACCTTCCTGGAATCAGTACTCTCACTACCACTCTGAATTTTATAAGATATATCTTGGGAGAGACATACTGCCACATACTTCCAGATAATTTGCAGCACCCCTCTAATATAGAGTCTGATATTAGCTTTGCTCCTAATTTAGATGTGGTATAAAATCAACATTTGTCCCTTAAGATATCTTAGGCCAGCCAAGTCCTCTCTTTCTATTAGATAGTCACATTACGTCTTTTACCTATTCATTCAAACCTTTTTCTCCCAAACACACTAGACCTCATTGTGGATCACCTTGAGCGCTCATTCTCTAGCCCACTGAGTCACTAGCGATCTTTCATGCAAACACATCCACCAGCCAAACCTAAATGTGGATCTAGGCTACAGTCTGAATTCTCTCTATACAGAAATGCCGAACTATTAGAGAAAAACCACACAACCATGCCAGGGATGGCACTACAAATTTATGTTCTTCAACCTCAGCCCCATTTCTTATACTCGACTGTACTTTCTGACCTTTCCTTGGATCATTCCAAAGCATTAAGTCAGCTTTACCTTCAGGAACAGCCAAGTAAGCCTCATATGATTTAAGGGTCTTCTCTGTACAGCTCCCATCACCTACCCTCATCCAAGTATAATTTGCTCACTTCTTCCACTGTGAAAAATTTCTTGTCTACCATTAGATATAAAAATGTAAGTAGAAAGATAGCATAAAATCACTTCAGTGTGCATACACTTAAGTCTAAATATCATTAATAATGATTAATGTCAGATACTTTTCTGTTTTAATGGGAAAGAGGCTCAAGAGTGAAAAGGGAAAATGCTGTTGGAAAAGACACATTATTCATACTTCACAACTTTGCCCAGACTCTGCCCTGTTGGTCATGAAATAGATCAAGACAAATAGGGAGCTCTCCACTGCAGTTGTGTGTGTGCTTCCCTGCTTCATACATTTTATAAAGTATGTAGGTGCATGTATGTGAATGTGTGAGTATATCAACATGGCTGGACTTTATACACACAAGCTCTATTCCCAGAAGATTTGTTTCTTGAGGTATCACTTTATTTCAAATCTTCATATACATTTAGCACTCAGCTTTTCCAGTATAATATGCTTTGTCATCAGGAATACTAGCCAGATTGTCTATGAAATCTTCAGAAAAACTACCACATATTTTTTGTACTTCCTCTCTGTTTCTTTTATTTTTTTATTAGTTATCTATTTTATACATATTAGTGCATACATGTCAATCCCAATCTCCCAATTCATCCCACCCTTCCCACCCACCACTTTCTCCCCTTGGTGTCCCTACATTTGTTCTCTACATCTGAAACCACCACATTTTTAATATGTATCTTATCATTACATAAAGAGTAATACACATATGGGAAGAGTGACAATTTACATTTATCTCATAACTCTGTCCCCCTCTTCAAGTTCTTACAAGCCTTGCCAATATTTCTTTAAATTTCTGGATGAAACTGAGTACTTTGGTCAGAGAAAAAAAAAAAAGAATAAAATCATGGTTATGGTTTCTGTCTGTACTTTGATTCTCGAAAAAAATCATGTAAACATATATGTAAAAATATATGTTTTATTCTAAGCCTTTCAAAGTATTCAGAACATGAAAATCTTATAACAATGCCTATGTTGCTGTTATCAAATATAAGATGTGAAAAAGTTAAAGGTCTTTAAAAAATTAATAAAACAATAACATGTTGCTTAAATCAATTATACTGATATAAATATAAAAATGTAAAATTTGCTATTGGATTAAATGATCTTTCCTATAGTGTATATAGATTACTGGTAGATTAAAAAATTTTTTAAATTATAGAAATAATTCTTTTTAAAAGAACTTTTATTGTTTTATAAGACAAATCATTTTACTAGTTTTCTTTTCAAAATGTTACTAGATACTCTTGCCCTTTTTTTTCCTTCAGAAAAATCTAAGTATGCACATTAAATCTCTAAAATCTCCCTTTAGAATTTCAACTTAAAAATATGGGTATAAATAAATTTGGGAAAAAATGTTAACTTTAAAAAAAAACAAGAGTAATACAGGTATAACTTGCTCTAGAAAAACACACATACAAGCAATTCTATATAAACCTATATAGTTTTATTTATCAATCAGATAGATTAGAAATCATATTAAACAAAATAAAATAAAACCATAATTGCACTATTCAAATATTTTTGATATCTATTTCTCTATAAGAAAGTCAGAAGAAGAATTTTACCATATTTGGAGTAAGATATGTTTAAAGCGTGTCTTAGAACAAGACATTCAAGTTATTCAGATAAATGGTACGGGAGGGAACAAAACTGAAATGAGGTTGAAGACATAAATGCTCTGAGAGGGATTTGAAAAAAACAGAGGAAAGAATAGAATGGCTAAAATAACCAGAAAGTGTATGCAGTCTCAAGATAATGGAATATGAATTATAAATAAATTCCAAGAGAATGCAGAGTAAAGGGACGGTCATTTATGTGTTGAAAGATTTGTGGGAAATCTGAGCCTTGAATGGGAGTATATTCAAATACAATCATGCCAGAGGAAAAATAGACAAAGGCTGTAATGACACATTATAAAAGAAAGAAATATGCGGTATGATCCTTAAGAGGTACTTAAATATTACCTGTCAATCTATCTATCTACCTATCTATCTATCTATCATGAGCCTATCTTATCTGTCCAACTAATACTGGTGGAAAATAACTCAAAATATTGTCAGCAGTTGCTTCCTTACAAGTGTCATTTATCAGATTTTTTAGTTCTATCCTCAACATACCTGAAACTACTGGTTTAATTCACTAATTAATTAATTAACTAATTCCTATTTGTCTTTGAATTCTAAGCTCAATTGTCACATTTTCATGAATGCTCTTCCTAACCCTCTGGATTAGACAAAACCTCTAGCTCTGTTCCTTCATATATTACACTGTAGTTTATTATAGTGATCATCTCTCATTACTCATTTAATGCATGTCTTTCACAGGAGATTGAAAGCTCAGAAAAAGCAGGAGTGATGTCTGCCTTCTTCAGTGCTTTATCCTGGGTCTAGCTCAGTGGCTGGCACATACTAGGTGATTAGTAAATCAGTATTAAATTGAATCACATGGCTGTGGAGTTTCAGAGAATTTTTCCAGAGCCCTGCCTCTTGAATTTCATTGCAAATTGTCTGGCTCTGGTTTATTATCTCTAGTTTAATTTTGTAACCCAGCACTGTTTCTCTGCCTAACTCCAAAGAATAACTAGATAAAGTTGTCTACTTAAGTTTTAATTTTGATTTTGTCCTTAGACTCATATTAAATGGTTTGGAAAATGTGAAAAAATATAGACACATGAAAGACCATTGTATGTATGTTGACAAAGAAGCAAAATGTAGTAGGTACAATGTGGTGTTGGCTTGGAAGACAGAAGTGGAGCCACACTAGAAGCCAATGGATAAGTCATAACAGAAAAATAAGAGAGGAAGAGGACATGATCCATGGTAGTGGTAGGATTGTTCAGGAGATATTTAGGAGGTAGAAGAAGTAAGGCATGGTAAGTCGTGTGTGTGTGTGTGTGTGTGTGTGTGTGTGTGTGTGTGTGTGTGTGTGTGTGTGTGTGTACATGCCCATGTGCACACCTGTGCAGTATAGGCTGAGTGCCAGGGAAAAACAAGTAGGAGCCTAGGATAATAATGAGATTTAGGGTTAAGTACCATTGTTAATCACTCCATTTTTAAGGAAACATAAGTTGAAGAGCAGTTTTAGCCATCAGGTCAAAGGTAACATAATAAATCAAAGAGGCAGTTGGATACATGGTCTGATGCTAAGGCATATACCCTGGGCTGGACTAGATCAGAGAATCACTAGCATGTAGGCAATAGTAGTTCAAGAGATGGCAATGGATGACATTTCCCAAGGAGAATATGTACAGAGATGAGAGAAGGGGCCTTGAAGCTGGATCTTGAGACTCAACAACATTTAAGCTAAGGGTGAAAGAGCTAGAGCCTGACAGGGACCTGCAGAAGCAGTGGGCAGAGATGTAGGAAGATAATCAGAGAAGAGAAGGGTCAGAGAAGTCAAGAAGGAGTGTCAAGCGCCAATAAGGGTTCAAGGTAAATAAGGTCTGGAAAGTGTTTACTAGATTTAGAAACAAGGAGGTTAAATGACATTTACAAGATTTGTTGTTTGGTTGGTTGGTCGGTTGGTTGGTTGGTTGGTTTTTTCAGCATACTGCTCAAATGGAAAGCCAGGTAATGCAGGGTTTAGGAGTAATGATAAGCAAGGGAGAAAGAGTGAAAATAAATTCATCTTTACAAGTCTCTAAAGGTAAAAGGTAAACTATGGAAGTAGCAAAAATAACCAAGAGCCAAGGGTTTGTTTTGTTTGGTGTTGTTTAAATGAAAATGCTTTGAGCATGTTCTTTTTTTTTTTTTTTTAACATCTTTATTGGAGTATAATTGCTTTACACTGTTGTGTTAGTTTCTGCTTTATAACAAAGTGAATCAGCTATACATATACATATACCCCCATATCTCTTCCCTCTTGCATCTCCCTCCCTCCCACCCTCCCTATCCCACCCCTCTAGGTGGTCACAAAGCACCAAGCTGATCTCCCCGTGCTATGTGGCTGCTTCCCACTAGCTATCTATTTTACATTTGGTAGTGTATACATGTCCATGCCACTCTCTCACTTCGTCCCAGCTTACCCTTCCCCCTCCCCGTGAGCATGTTTCTTATAGACAAAGAATTTAAATTTACTTAGAGAGGATAAATGATGAAATACGTTTTTAATTATTCATCATTATCCAGGAAATTCTGATCTTGATGATTGGTGATAATATCACCTATCTCATTTTTCCAAAAATTTAAAATTAATTCTATTTTTAAACAGATATG